>NC_053495.1:109014908-109094908 GCF_905171775.1 Rana temporaria | reverse complement strand
TTCTACGAACAGTGAGTACAGCACAGCAGACGCAAGGAAGATTCCGTTTAGCGCTTTTAAAGCTTTTGATGAAAAGGACTGTGAGATTGATAACTACCTGGCGGATTTTGAGCGACAATGTAACCTGCACCGAATAGCTAGAGGAGAGTGGGTTTCAATATTGTCAGGCAAACTGTCAGGCAAAGCTTCTGATGCTTTCCGGACCGTGCCAGATCAGGATATCCATAGCTACACCAGAGTTAAAGAAGCGCTCCTGGCTCGTTATGCAGTAACCCCAGAGTCCCACCGACAGAAGTTCAGGGACTCACGCAAAACCACGAAAGACTCTTACGCAGAATGGGCATGCCAGCTGTCCCTGTCGGCCTCTAACTGGGTTAACAGCAGCCAGGCCACCACCGCAGAGGACATTTTGCAACTAATGCTCCTGGAGCAATTTTACAATCACATCCAGACGGATGTCAAAGATTGGGTGAGAGATCGCAGGCCCATGACTCTACCAGAGGCCGCGAAGTTGGCGGATGAATATGCGGATACTCGCAAGACAAACCAGGTCACACCACGGGTACAACCTCCACGACCAACGGCGCCCTCACACCCACCAGCCGCTAGATACCAACCTCCTAACAGACCGATGACATCTAGCCCTCGCTATCCACGCCAGGAGGACAACGAACAACGCTGCTTCCGGTGCAAACAGCTCGGTCACTTCAAGCAGAATTGCCCCATGAATGACAACACCAGGTCAAATTGGTCTCAACCTGGGTACCGCCCACCAGCAGCAGCCCATTGTGTAGACTCGGCTTGGGATCCCCAGGAGCTGGGTCAGGAAGAACCATTGGGCACCCCTTACGAAGCCCTCATGGTACAATCTGTTATTACGGACAACAGGGAACACCATTGTCAGCTGGTCATGGGCGACAGCCATGAGCCGGAGGGGCCTTGGAGGGAGCTGGGCAGAAAGAGGCACCGCCAGCTACCCTCCAAGAAGAAGAGGTCCTGGAAGTCATATAACCAGCGGACCTGGGAGGAGAAGAAGCGACTGGAGGAGATGGAATCGCAGCGGGCGCCCCAGATGCGGGCCGAGATGTTCGCCAAGGGCCCACTGGTGGCCCCTTACACCACCACCCAGTTCCTGATGATGAAGGACCACGTGGAAAGCCTGCAGGACATGAGCAAGCAGGATCTGATCCGTGAGTACATAGAGCTGGAGGAGTGCATAAGCCGCATGGAGGAGGAGAACAACCACCTGAGGTCACAGCGGGCTGACCCCCCTAGGCTCCATGAACTGGAGATGGAGCTGGAGAAGCTCAAAGAGGAGAACCGGCGGCTGCGGAGGGAGCAGGGGGTGGCTGACCTTATGGGGCTCTGAGTCTTCCCCCCCCCCCCCGGACTCTGAGCACCAGTGCTACAGCATTTCAACAAATATAACTTTTTCTTTTTATGAATCTCCTGTGACTGTCACTTCAGAGCCATAACCTGCCCCTCCCATAGCGGGACACCTAGATGGCGGCGCACAGACCCATTCGCCGTCTTCACACTGACTTCTGGTGACTTTGCAGATCGCACAAAGACTTGGGGACTGACCGGCGTGTGATCTGACGACCCGGTGGCATACCTGAGTCTGAAGCAGTTGCCAAGGGAGGTCAGTCATGCCAAACGGAGTTAACCTCGGACTAAAAGCTCTGAACCCGTCAACCCTACTGGACCAGGGAAGGTCCAACCGGGTTTTCCGGAGCAGGGAGAAAAAGGGGGGCCATTGTGATACATTTGCCTATATGTCTCAGTTTAATTCTCCCTGCTTGTTTAAGGCTGTTAATTGTATTTACTCTTCTGCAGCTAGCCCTGTTTCAAATGTTAATTGTTCTAGCCCTGTGTTTACTGGTTACTGTGATTAGATAAGTGGCTCATGTTAATTATGCTGATTGCTTCCTTGTGATAATTATCTCTCTATATGCGGTGCCGAACCGGCTAGATACTGACTAGTTCAAAGAAATATCTTTATTTCAAAGGAGCTGTATTGAAGACCCCCCACTGTGTGAGGGGGGGCGGAGATTTGTCATTGTAACAGTTGTAACCACATATAAGCTCTGGTTTCTTACGATTAAAACTCTGTGTTATACCAGCATTAAGCCTTGGCTCATGTATGGATGCTGATGTGATTTCTTTTATGGGAAGAAGGGACTGTTTGACGGGGATATCATACCAATATCGTCACAATATATATATACATATATATATATATATACACACACATACACAGGGCTCAAAATTTGAAGTCACGAGCTACTAGCCAGGCCTGAAAGTTACTCGCCACCAGTTGCCCCACCAAACCCCTCCCTTGCCCCGCCCCTAAGTCCGCCCCTAAACACACCCTCATAAATGATCTCATGAAATTACATTGTTAAATGTTTTATGCAGAATGTTACAAAAATAAATATTAACAACAATGGCCCAGATTCAGCATAGCTTGCGCTTTATTTGCACGGGCACAGGGCAACGATTTTGCCCTGCGCCCACGCAAATATTTTGCGCTGCCCTCGATTCACGGAGCAGTAGCTCCGTGAACTGCGAGGGCGCGCCGGCAAATTTGCCTGGCGTAAGCGTGCGCACAAGTTAAATGATCCCGCCGGGGGCGGGAATCATTTAAATTAGGCACGCTCCTGCGCCGAGCGTACAGCGCATGCTCCGTCGGGAAACTTTCCCGACGTGCATTGCGGCAAATGACGTCGCAAGGACGTCATTTGCTTCAAAGTGAACGTGAATGGCGTCCAGCGCCATTCACGAAGCACTTACGCAAACGACGTAACATTTGAACGTCGCGACGCGGGAGCGGCGGTATACTTTAGCACAGGCTGCCCCTGCTATTAGAAAGGGCAGCCTTGCGCTAAAGTAGCCGTACGTAAACTCCGTACCTGGCTTGCGCGGGGCCCGCGCAAGATTGTGAATCAGTGGTAGTATGCAATTTGCATACTACACGCTGATACACAATGGGAGCGCCCCCTAGCGGCCCCCGCAAGAATGCAGCCTAAAATCTGCGAGGCATAATAGCCTTATGCCGCGCAGATTTTAGGCTGCAGCCGGTGTAACGAGGTTCCTGAATCAGGAGCACTCGTTACACCGGAGCAAGTAAGCAATTGCGCCGTGTAACTCATGGTTACACGGGCGCAATTGCTTCTTGAATCTGGGCCAATATTAACATAAAGCATATCAGTAACCATCAGTGCTGCCTCACATTAGCCATTAAATGCAGCTTTACAGTTCCCATGAATGCAGCCACACTGTGCCCATCATTGCAGCCTCACTGTTCCCATCAAATGAAGCCTCTCTGTCCCCATCAAATTGAGTCACTGTGCCCATCAATGCAGCCTCACTGTGCCCATCAATGCAGCCTCGCTGTGCCCACAAATGCTGCTCACTGTGCCCACAAATCCTGCCCACTGTGCCCACAAATGCTGCCCACTGTGCCCATAAACGTAGCCACGCTGTGCCCATAAATGTAGCCACGCTGTGCCCATAAATGCTGCTCACTGTGCCAATAAATGCTGCTCACTGTGCCCACAAATACTGCCCACTGTGCCCACAAATGCTGCCCACTGTGCCCATAAACGTAGCCACGCTGTGCCCATAAAAGGACCAGGCAACTTGGCTAATATATTATAAGCGAAGTGAAGCACAGGTGTGTGTCATGGAGCCAGGTCTGTGTTCGGCGACACTGTAGTATGGTCCCGCCCCCCTAGACCGGCTTGTGCGATAGACTGAACACTGATTTAATCTACTATCACAAGAGCTGGTCTACAGGGGCGGGACCTTACTATAGTGCCGCTGAACACAGACCCAGCTCTGCAACACAGCCTGTATCTCTGTGACACACAGAGGAGGAGAGAGGGAGGGGAGCGATGAAGCCTCCACTCAAAGTGGCCCCGGTTCAGTCCGTCCTGCCGCTCTGTGTCCTCCAGCTGATCGCTTCTGGCAGAAGCAGTGCAGGCTTTTGTACAGGACATCAGAGCGGCAGGGGCGGTTGCGGTATCGATCAGGGAATCCCCCTCTGGCCGCTCTGATGTCATGTAAAAAAAAAAAAGCCTGCACTGCTTTTGCCAGAAGCAATCAGCCAGGAAGCTGTCAGACTGGTCCACCCCTGCTCCTCACTCGCCCTGCACTAAATTCCACTCGCAAAATGCGAGTAGGCGAGTGGAATTTTTGAGGGCTGCATATATACACACAGACACATGTGTATATATACACAGGATATATATATAGTTATCACATGTCTGAAAACATGTAATTACATGTTCTTTTAAACTTTAGTTTCACTTTTTGAACTGGGCTGCACTGTAATCTCACAATATCTCACAAGATTACAGACAGCCCACCCACTTTTACACAGATCTCAGCCGTTTTCAGAGGAAAAACTTCTCCTCTGTTCTCCCTCTGAGAACTTCAGTTCATTAAACCGGCTGCAGAGTAGATAGTTTTCCTCTGAGAACTGCCGAGAACTGAACAGAGAAAAAACTTCACAGTAAACGGACACCTGAGTGGCAACACTTAATTTTCTTCACGGAGAGTTTGGAGCAGCTAATGGGAGGTGAGGTGAACAACCAGACACCAGCCCAAAGGCTATAAGTGATCCCTGCTTGGAGGTGTTTGTGTACTAGACTGGCTGTCGGTGTGAACATCTGAAGCTGTACAAGATGGTACAAGGTAAGTTTGACTCCCGTGATAGGAGTCCACCATTCCTGGTAAGGGGCCATCCGGCTATCTATATTACTCTCTCTTCTGAACGGGGTGCAATATTAGAAGTGTTGAAGCTGACCCATGATCAAATGCATGATATCTGATAAGTGTGGATAATTTAACATTAGCAGGCTATCTGACAAGTGAATAGCGCTGCACTCTGGAGACTGTTGCACCTTTTATAATTGTCAGATTTACAATAGAACCTTATGGATGTTTTTTATCCTTTGAATGATTTTTGTGTTTTTTAAACACTGTTACACACTGTTTTTGTGGGAATATATATATATATATATATATATATATATATATATATATATATATATATATATATATATATAATTTTTTTTTCATAAGAAGAGAACATTTCACTTATTTTTTTTTCACTAATTTGTTATATTTGGAGAAAATATAAGGAATTACGTTTTTCACTGTTAGTTTTTATACTGATAATCCATAGTCAGTGTTTCATCAACTGATTATATACGCATTTACAGTTTTTGCGCATTTTTTTATTTATTTTTGTTTCATATGTATTGTTTATGGATTAAAGCGGTTGTAAACCTGCATATACATTTTTTTTTTTACTCCTGCAAGGCAAAAGTCATAATGAGCTAGTATGCACCGCATATTAGCTCATTATGAAATACTTACCTCGGAACGAGGTAGGGAACTTACCTGGTCCACGTCGAGCCGAGCGTGTCTTCCGGGTATCGCCGCTCCAGCGCTGTGATTGGCTGGAGCGGCGATGACTTCACTCCCGCGCATTCACGCGGGAGATTTCCTTTCCGGCATGGGTCGGCGGGGCGGGCCCTTCAGCCGAGGATCCCCCCTGCGCATGTGCCGCTGCAATCAGCGGCGCATTGCGAGGGGAATATCTCCTAAACCGTACAGGTTTAGGAGATATACTTTATACCTACAGGTAAGCCTTATTATAGGCTTACCTGTAGGCAAAAGTCAAAAAAGTGGGTTTACAACCACTTTACGTATTAATTCTTTAAGATTGCTGCAATATTGTTGAAACACTCACATTAGGTATGAGTACATCACAGTCATTTCACATGATATTGACTAACATTAGGTTTGAGTACATCACAGCTAAATCACATGATATTCCTCAAGTGACCGGGTGAGCGCAGAATTTACCTATTATAAAAATTATTTTATATTGGATATATATTCTGATATACACAGTATCGTTACCTTCACATGTTGGTGGTTCTGCATTCCATTCTCCTTCAGATGTACAGAAAACCTCAGAGGCGCCGTTTAGTTTCTGGTTAGCGTTTTTACATTCAAATCGTATTACTTGGCCGACAGAATACTCTTCTTCATAAGAAGTAGTTAAAAGATTGACATTGTTGCTAACTTGAACTGGTGGGCAAAATCGTACTGAAAAGGCAAAGAAAAACTGATTAATTTGATTATTTATGACACTTATGCAAATTTTTCTATACCAAAAACGATAGTAGCAGTAGTTTATTTACATACTGTATAGGTGTGGAATTCACTAAATAAAACGGGAGCTTCATAAATTATAAAAATACATGTTTAAAGGGATTTTCACTTCCAGTAAAATAATAAAGCTTTTATGGGGGGTAGAATTTGTAGATAAACCTCCAGGTGTCCAGCAACAAATTTGCAAATCAGAGAATTATGACATATTTTTGCCATTAATAATAACAACCATAGATACAATGCTTCTCACAAGATAAAATAACAAAAAACAGCTCTTTTGCCAGCTGTTAAAGTGTTACTAAACTCACAACCCCTAAGGGGTTAATCCTCCGCATGGTGTAAAAAGGCTGTTTAATCCTGGCTTTTCTGATCCTCCCCTCCTTCCACTGTCCCCTGATAATTCCTGATAACACAGAGTCTATGGAGTCAGGCTGCACATGCTCAATTTGGTGTGTATTGCTAGAGATCTCAGCTTCTGATGACATCATTTACTATGGCAAAACATGTCAAGCTAGGATACACGGTGTGTTGGAGCAAGCTTTAGATGCTATAAAGTAAGCATATCGCTGTTTGGAGAATTTGTGAGGATTTTTAACCACTTTAGCCCCGGGAAGATTTGGCTGCTCAATGACCAGGCCATTTTTTGCGATATGGCACTGCTTCGCTTTAACTGACAATTGCACGATCGTGCAACACTGTACCCAAACAAAATTTACGTATTTTTTTTCCCCCACAAATAGAGCTTTCTTTTGCTGGTATTTGATTACCTCTGCAGTTTTTTATTTTTTGCTCTATAAACAAAATAATAGCCACAATTTAGAAAAAAACACAATGGGGATTATTTACAAAAGGAAAATCCACTTTGCACTTGAAATTGCACTGAAAGTGCACTTGGAAGTGCAGTTGCTGTAGATCCGAGGGGGACATGCAAGGAAAATAAAAAACAGCATTTAGGTTGTCCTTGATTGGATAATAAAATCAGCAGAGCTTCTCCTCATTTCAGATCTACCCCTCAGATTTACAGTGACTGCACTTCCAAGTGCACTTTTAGTGCAATTTCAAGTGCACTTTGCACTTGTGGTTTGCACTTGTAGTGCAAAGTGGATTTGCCGTTAGTAAATAACCCCAATATCTTTTACTTTTTGCTATAATAAATATCCCAATTTTTTTTCCCAAAAAAACACATTTTCCTCAGTTTAGGCCGATATGTATTATTTTACATATTTTTGGTAAAAAAAAAAAAAAAAAAAAAAATCGCAATAAGCGTATATGGATTGGTTTGCACAAAAGTTATAGCATCTACAAAGCGATCAGTGCTATAAAAATGCACTGTCTACTGTATAAATGTCACTGGCAGGGAAAGGGTTAACACTAGGGGGCAATCAAGGGGTTAACTGTGTTCCCTAGGTGTGTTCTAACTGTAGAGGGATGGGACTGTCTAGGAGGAGAGAGAGAGATCGGTGTTCATACGTTGTATGAACACAAGATCTGTCTCTTCTCCCCTGAGAGAACCGGGAATCTGTGTGTTTAGACACACAGATCTTGGTTTTAGCTCTGTCATGAGCAATCGCTGGTGCCTGGCGCCTGTATCGGCTCTGGCGCGCATTTGTCCATCTGGAGCACGGAGAATGGAAGGGAGCTATTGACTGAAGTCCGTGAGTGGAACCTCCGTTCCTTCCAGGTAGCTAAGCATTGATTGCTGTGAAACATGTTGGCTATTCTCCCCTGTTTCTCCATGATTTGACTGCTGTACACTGGATTTTATTTCATTTTCTACAATAAAGATGTCTTTTTCATGGTGTGCGGCCGTCCAGGGTATTTTTCCTCCTCATACTTCCAGGTGGTACAGGTTTATATACAGCCTGAGGAATGCTTCCTATCAGTTACTTTTCTGATGCACGGACATCGGAAGTGACATCCTGGCTGCGAGCTCGCTGCTCGTTTTACTCTGTGCATGTGCATATAGTTTTTAATGTGAGTACCTTAATAATCTTACCAAAATAAATAGTTTTTACCAAAAATACTACACTATAGAGCAGGGGTGCCCAACCTGTGGCCCGCGGAGCCCTCTGATGTGGCCCGCCCCCCCTGCTCTGGGATGGAATAGATTGAATACTGTTATTAAAGGTCAGTTTATTACTAAAATCACGGGGCCAGATCCTCAGAGCGAGTACGCCGGCGTATTTACTGATACGCCGGCGTACTTTCAAATTACCCGCGTCGTATCTTTAGTTTGAATCCTCAAACCAAGATACAACGGCATCTGTGTTCGATCCGACAGGCGTACGGCTTCGTACGCCTTCGGATCGTAGATGCAGTATTTCGGCGTCCGCTGGGTGGAGTTCTCGTCGTTTTCCGCGTCGGGTATGCTAATTAGCTATTTCCGTCGATCCACAAACGTACGCGCGGCTGTCGCATTCTCTTACGTCGTCTCTAGTCGGCTTTTTCCGGCATATAGTTAAAGCTGGTATTTTGCGGCGTATAGATAGACTTGCCATGTTAAGTATGGCGGTCGAAATTTTAATATTTTTTTTTTTTTTGTGGAAGTCGTCCGTGAATCGGGATGGACGTAACTCACGTCTAAGTTAAAAAAATGACGTCCTAGCGACGTCATTTAGCGCAATGCACGGCGGGAAATTTAGAAACGGAGCATGCGCAGTTCATTCGGCGCGGGGACGCGCTTCATTTAAATCGCTTCGGCGATTTGAATTCCGCTGCCAGAGATGCACTACGCCGCCGTAACTTACGGCGCAAATTCTTTGAGGATTCGAAATTCCACCAGGTAAGGTACGGCGGCGTAGCATATCTCTGATACGCTGCGCGGATCTAATTCTATGTGGATCTGCCCCACAGTGTATATATAGGCAGATCTGTTCTGCAGTGGTTACTGGGCTGCTTTTAAACTAACCTGCAGATGCAGAGCAGTTTACCTGCGGGTTACCTGTACTGAGCCATAGACCTCTATTACCTGCAAGTTTGGTGAGCTTTCTTAAAATGCACCAATCCTGCAGAATATAATAGAAGTCTATTGCAAAGTGCAGAAAAGCCAAAGGTACACTGCGCTGTACCTGCGGTGCAAGTAAACCGCAGCGCATCAGTGTGAAAGCAGCTGTGGGCCCCTTTCACATGGTTAGTCTGACCCAATTGGACCCTCCATTCACATCTATAGAATGGCAGACTTGTGACCCACCTTCAATCCGATCCGGCTGTGTCAGTGTCTGCTCTGCATATGCAGAGCAGACATGGACCTGCCATCCGCCCGCTCCACTGATTGCGACCAGTTGCCAAGTCACTTAAGTGGCCCTCACGCTTTAAAAGGTTGGGCACCCCTGCTATATAGGCTCCTTGATCTTTCCTTTCCCAATGTCCGGCTTGCTATATTTGTGAGGACCTTTCTGCGGATATAACCCTGGGAGAAAAGTAACAGATAGGAAGCATTCCTCAGGCTATATATAAACCAGTACCACCTGAAAGGAACGGAGAAGGGACCCCCTTGCTTTGATCATCTAACCCTTATCTGATTTTGCTGATTACCTTACAGCAGTAAGGTAAGAAGTTAGTGCACCCACGGGTGTGAAACACACTGAAGAGCTCGACCACTGAAGTCACAGTGCCGCCTACTGTTACAATCCAGCACTTTTCCTTGCACCAGCACTTTCTTTCACCTATTGAAGATTTACAGACTGCTATTTGCACAAATATTCTTTACAGATTGCCATTTTTCACTATATTTCATTGGCACAAGTATTCTCTACAGATTGCCATTTTGTATTATACCCACCTTTGCACTTTATTAATAGATAGACTATTATTGTATTTTTAGCACATGTTTGATATTATTATTTTTAGGAAGTTCACATATGACTACAATCTGATTTCATTACTCTCAAAGTGGTCCAAATATGTAGCTATAGCCACCCACAGTGACTGCATAAAAAAATAAAACAGACAGGTTAGTTGTATTTAAGTCAATTGGTAGATCAACTTCAGTACAATCAGCCTGCTCATAAATTGAATGATAGGCGGCACTGTCTTGGGAAGGAAGTAAACAGAACTGAGTGTTAAATAGCCAGGCGGGCGAGAGACAGTTATGTTTATTGTAATGCCAACCAAACCTTGCAATGGCTGAACACTGCCCCCTACAAGAAACTGACCCGACATGTTATCACGGCGGTGCATTGTTCCGTTTGAGGACCGAGGGTTCATCACACTGAACTTCTACTTTAAATGGAAGGCATCTCTAAGCTACTGTATATGGTCTGTAAAAATGTTTTGGAAAGATGTGATTCCTCTATGGACAGTCTCTCTCACCTCAGGCCACAAAGTTTTATTCCTTAAGCTGGGTTTGTTACTCCTAGGCATTTGTCCACCGTCTTTCTTGGTTTACATTCTAGTAATGGCGGCAATTGGCGACCCTCTGCCCATCACTGCACCCGCCCGCCTCACAAGATAAACAGGCAGGTGGCTGGCCGAGACTTGAGCCAAGGCAGAAGAACATGCGAGTGGAGCTGAATGGGCATGCACCCAAAACTGAAGAAATATTCCCTTTGCTCTGACCAGCACATGATCATCAAAAAGGGGCACAGATAATGGAGAAAAAAAATACACCCCCTAAGCTAGTAGGAGCGGCAAAGCGGGGGTGTGTAATTTAGATTTTTTTTTTTTATTCTGCACTGACTGTCTTTGAAATTCCCCCAGCCCCTGTCCAAATCCAATCCGGGGACAAAACCGGGGACAGACTTGGTCCAGGGACAGTGTTCTCAATACAGGGACTGTCCCCGGAAACCAGGGATGTCTGGTCACCCTACAAAAAAAAAATTACATTATCCTGACCAAGATCCTGAGCACTGCTTTAAATATGCAGTCATGTCAACAGTGTTCATGTGGTAAGCAAAGGACATTCCATTCTATCCAAAAGAAACCTTTTGACTGACGGCTATTATGTATATTGTACTTATCAGCACCTTTAATTGTTATCCCCAGACACCTAAAACAGCATTAAAATGTTTAGTATTTGTTCATTTTTTTAATTGGTACCATGGAAGTATCTAGCTTGCCTGATCTATTGTTTACAATACTATAGCAAAGCAGCAAGTGATTTTGCCTATTAATTGTATAAAGATGCTGTTTGATTTTAATATCCTCCACTATAAGATCTAGAATAGGGAAAACATCACTTCAATCACTAAGCTATGAAAAACATTGTTACTCTCGTTAGATCTGTTGGGAAACCACTGTAATTTTTTTTTTTTTTTTTTTACATTATATTGTATTATGTTGGAATGTATATCTTTTTGGAAACTTCTGTTGAGTTGTCTTTAAATTCTGGTTGAAATCTGTGAGGCCTCGTACACACGGCCGAGTTTCTCGGCAAAAACCAGCAAGAAGCTTGCTGGGTTTTTTTTTTTTGCCGAGGAAACCGGTCGTGTGTACACTTTTCAACGAGGAAACCGCAGAGGATCTCGTCGGCCAAAAAGAGAACATGTTCTCTATTTCCTTGACGGCAATGGGAAAATTTGGCTCGCCGAGATCCTCGGCGGCTTCACAAGGAACTCGACGAGTTTCTTGGCCAGAACGATGAACCTTGGTAATAAATTCTGAACATTTTCAAGGCTCATATGCAAGAAATTGTCAAAAAATGGAGCTGGGCACTGCCATCAGGCACATTTAACAAAGCAGAATAAAACTGTTTTAAATTACTGTACAGCGGAGAGTCTTCATTTTAAATATGACCTTGAGAGTGACATGGGAATCTCTGAATCTTTGTATTTCTGGCCACTGCATCACTATACCACCTTCCTAGCACCACCTCCAGGAATAGCACACTAGGCGCAAAACAAAAGCCTCTGATGGTGGCACCCCACCCCCACCTTACTGGAGGCTGCGAAGATGGGTCCCTTTCACATGGGGCCTCTGCTAAGCAGAATCTGCTTGCTCAGTGTGGGATCTTTCCATTGTTCCCTGCTGAGGAGGTAGATGTCAGGTTCGTGTCTGCTCCGCTATGCAGAGCGGACTCGGATACAGTCCCGTTCTCCTCTATGTATAGGGCAATCAAACGGAAATACACCACCTGTCCATTGCTATCCAATCTGCCATACGGATGGAAACAAGGACCACCATCCATCTGTTTTTGGCAGACAGGATCGGATCGGATGGCGGCGGGTGTCAGCGGACATTTTCCTTGCTCTGACAAAAGTCCACCCGTCCAAAGCGCAGTGATGTACAACACGTACGACGGCACTATAAAGGGGAAGTTCCATTCCAACGGCACCACCCTTTGGGCTGCTTTTGCTGATCCTCGTGTTAGTAAAAATTTGGTGAGAGACGATTCACGCTTTTCATGCGCTGCATTAACCACTTAAGCCCCAGACCATTTTGCTGGTCAAAGACCAGGCCACTTTTTGCGATTCGGCACTGCGTCGCTTTAACTGACAATTGCGTGGTTGTGCGACGTGGCTCCCAAACAAAATTGGTGTCCTTTTTTCCCACAAATAGAGCTTTCTTTTGGTGGTATTTGATCACCTCTGTTTTTTTTTTTTTTTCATTTTTTGCGCTATAAACAAAAATAGAGCGACTTTTTGCTATAATGAATATCCCCCAAAAATATCAAAAATAAATAAATATTTCCTCAGTTTAGGCCGATACGTATTCTACATATTTTTCGCACTTGACAGTGTTCTGCCTAAGCGAAGGGGATGCGTGGGATGAAAGTTTCAAGCCCAGCAACCAGAAGCGAAGAAATGCAGCCTGATCCAGTCTGAGCCTGAGTATTCTGATGTAAGGGGCACTCTTTCTCTCTTTCTCTCTCCCTCTCTATCCCTATACAGACCAGGATCCCCCGGTTTAACTCCAGTTCTCCCCTACCCCATGCTTCCCAGTCCCATCCCCATCTCCATTTTTTCAGGGGCTAAGGAAGAACCCTGGGGCGGAGCATCTTATTACTGCTGCTGCTTATGTGGGTGGGATGTGTACTGCACCAATCCCTGCTGACCCTCCTCTTTTAATTCCATGTAATTGGTGCAGTGCACATCCCACCCACACAAGCAGCAGCAGTAGTAATAAGTTGCTCAGCCTCTTTTCCTACCTTATCCCCTGCAAAGGGTGTGAGTGGGGCCTCATGTCTAAATTTGTCTTAATTCCTCACAAGGCCTAGAGCCACCTCTGGTTAGCAACAAGGAAGTCAACCTTGTAAGCAGGGCCATCTTTTCGCATGGGCACATTAGGAAGTTGCCTGGGGGCCCCACTTGCCCAGAGGCCTGAATCAGTAAGTCACTCTCTAGATACAATCATTGCCGGCCGCCGGCCACTACGTTGTCCAGGCATCTGCATTACACGTAATCGCTGATTTGCCATTATCACTTTCATTGCCTTGCATTGCAGTCACCGATGCACAGCCTCTGGCGACGTGGTACCAATGCGCCAAGGCTGAGCGCGTTCCTCTCCCTGAAGTCCTTCCAACACACACGGTAGGGTGGAGCGTGATGTCCCGGCCAGCATGACAGTGTTTACAGGCCGGCATGGGACTCGGGAGGCTCAATGAGAAAGTGCTGTGCGGGCGGTGCTGCGAGCGAGGAGAAGGAAACTAAAACTCAACTAAGTATTGCATGGGCACTGGGGAAATCACTGTCAGGTAGATAAGTTGCATTCCTATTTGGGTAGCAGTGTTTTCTGGCTGGAGTGGGTTAACTTTGGGTGGGGGCAGCGGCTATCAGTGTAGCTCATCAGTCAGTGCCACCTATAAGCGCCAGTGCCACCTATCAGTGCCCAGCAGTGCAGCTTATCAGTGTCACCTATCAGTGCTGCCCATCAGTGCAGTTCATCAGTGCCGCTTGTCAGTGCCCATCACTGCAGCTCATTAGTGCCACCTATCAGTGCCAGTGCCCCCTATCAGTGCAGCCCATCTGTACGCATTAGTGCAGCTCATCAGTGCCACCTATTGGTGCTGCCTATCAATCCAGCTCATCAGTGCCAATCAGTGCAGTTCATCAGTGCTGCCTAACTGATAAAAAATGTGCTTTGTAGCACAATGGGGCAGCAGCATTTGAACTGGCTTTGACTCATGTGTATAGAAAATGACATCCTAAAACCATTGACTTTAATGCCGGGTACACACGAGAGGATTTATCCGCGGATACGGTACTCCGGACCGTTTCCGCGGATAAATCCTCTGAGGATTTTGATCCGATGGAGTGTACATACCATCGGATCGAAATCCGCGCCGAATTCCCATTGCGATGACGTGTCGCGCCGTCGCCGCGATGATGACGCGGCGACGTGCGCGACGCTGTCATATAAGGAATTCCACGCATGCGTCGAATCATTACGACGCATGCGAGGGATGGGTTCGGACGAATCGATCCGGTGAGTCTGTACAGACCAGCGGATCGATCCGCTGGAGCCGATTCCAGCGGATAGATTTCTTAGCATGCTAAGAAATTTTTATCCGCTGGAAATGGGTCGGCCCGAAAAAAATCAGCGGAAAAATATCCACTGGGTTGTACACACCAGCGGATCTATCCGCTGGAACTGATCCGCAGATCAATTCCAGCGGATAGATCCTCTCGTGTGTACGGGGCCTAAGACAATTATTAAGGAATTATCTACAAAGAAGTATCGCAAATTTAATAAATAATTAGTGCTTTTGTACCATCCCATTTCAATCTGTAATTTCTTGTTTTTCAATTTCTTGCTTTTCAAGCTTGTGTTATATTGTTCAAATGTTGTGTTAATGTTTAAACACTGATTTTGTTGGAAGTACCAATAAATATAGCCTTATTGATAATTTGCATTTTTATTCTCTTGTGTGATTGTGTAGACTGGGCCCCAGTGCAATGTATTGTCCGGGGGCCTATAATGCTCTTAAAGGAACACTAAAGAGACATTTAAAAAAGAAAAAACAACAAACATGTTATACTTACCTCCACTCTGCAGCTCGTTTTGCACAGAGTGGCCCCGAACCTGGTCTTCTGGGGTCCCTCGGCGGCTGTCTCGCCCCCCCGCAAGAACTTTCCACCTCCATGCGTGCTCTCTCGCATGGTGGTAAGTTCTTGCGGGCACGCTCCCATGATACAGTGAGCGGCTAAAGCCGCAGGCTGTATCACTCGGCCCGCCCCCCAGCTCGCTGCGTCATTGGATATGATTGACAGCAGTGCGAGCCAATGACTGCGCTGCTTTCAATTATTATTATTATTATTATACAGGATTTATACAGCACCAACAGTTTGCGCAGCGCTTTACATCAGGGAAGACCGTACAGTCACAATACAAATCAATACAGGAGGGATCAGAGGGCCCTGCTCGTTAGAGCAATCAACCAATGAATGAGCCGAGAAGCGGACAGAGAAGCCTGCGCGTTGACGGCGCGGGGACTTAGAGGGGCCAGTTAAGTAAACGGGGGGGGGGGGGGGGGGGGGGCCGGTATTGTCGGATGTTTTTTCACCTTAATGAATAGAATGCATTAAGGTGAAAAACATGTTCCTTTAAGACGGCACTGCTTTAATTTAAGTACCTAATAGGTTTAATACGTGGCTGTTGAAGAACCAACAGAACCAAACTGAGTAACAGGAGGCAGTACTCACTGAGCTGCAAGAGAGAGAACCTGAACAAAGACTAAAACCAAGAATAACATATACAGTATGTAAATTAAATTTTCAGCTGTTCATATTTGCACATCCCTGCCAGATGTGAATGATTTCCATCTAGATAAAATCGTGAATGTTTCAGATCAATTCATAGTAACATGCTCTATTTGGGTAGGAAAACAAAGAACTCACATCCCCTCTTTGTTTACAAGGTCACATTCCATGTGGCATGATGTGACAGAGCTGTCATTGTTTCCGAATCAAAAGTATACATTGTATAAATGCGGATGTATTTCTAGAAAGGAAGTTCCAGTCATGTATTAGAGCAGGGGTGGGGAACATGCGGCCCGCGGGCCACTTGCGGCCCGCGAAATCATTCCATCCGGCCCCCCATGCGATCGTAAAACAGCGTAGCCGATTGTCACTATGGAGCGGAGTAAATGTATTGCTAAACACACTGACAATGAATGAATGATCATGGCGATCATTCATTCATTGTCCGTGTGTTTAGCAATATATTTACTCCGCTCCTGCGGCCCGCCCCTGTTAGCCGGCGCCAGCCTCCAGCCAATAGCATTTACTCCGCTCCTGCGGCCCGCCCCTGTTAGCCGGCGCCAGCCTCCAGCCATTGCACTGCAGCTGATGAGCTGCTCCCCTAGGTTTACAGCCCCGCCCGGCGGCGGCGTGACGTCACTCACGGCGGGCGGGGATTACCATTCATGGCTGGCTGGGATGGCACTAGCCAGCGCCACCGACGAGGAACCATTTCCAGCAGCAAGTAAGGCAGCCATAAATATTATGCTGACAGCATCATGAAATATGGCGTATTTTTTTAATATGCAGCATAGCGGCGGGGGGTAAATGTCCTGCACAGTGCACAGGACATTAATACATAAGTTACCATGACCAGTGCAGGACATTTACCCCCCCCCCCCCACATGCTGCATATTAAAAAGATCATATTCATCATATTTACATTTAATAATTTTCAAATTGCATCAATGATGCAATTTGAAAATTATTAAATGTAAATATGATGAATATGATCTTTTTAATATGCAGCATGTCGGGGGGGGGGGGGGGGGTAAATGTCCTGCACTGGTCATGGTAACTTATGTATTAATGTCCTGTGCACTGTGCAGGACATTTACCCCCCTCCCCCCGCCGCTATGCTACATATTAAAAAAATCACAGACAGTCATCAAAGTTAATAATCTTCAGACTGCATCATTCTGTATGCAGTCTGAAGATTATTAACTGTGATGACGGTCTGTGATTTTTTTTATATTCAGCATGGCGGCAGGGGGAGGGGGTAAATGTCCTACCTACACAGTTGCACTGGTCATAGTAACTCATGTATTAATGTCCTGCACTGTGAGTTACATTTACCCCCTCCCCCCATGCTGCATATTAAAAAAAAAATCACAATGTCATTAGGGGAAAGTTCTTATCTTTATTCAGCAGTTCTGAGTCCCGACAATCTAATCTCCCCACGTTCTCTTCTATACAGATACCCTGGCTGAGTAATGTAATTGCCGAGAACCTCTGCACAAGAATTACTCCGCCTGAGCCCGAAAACCATCAAATAGTCCCTGCAGAGTAATCCTTGTGCTGCTGATCCCGGCAATTACATTACTCAGTGTATTTGTATAGAAGAGGACATTGGGGCTCAGATTAAATTGTCCGAACTGTTGTATAAGGATAAGAACTTTCCCCTACCAACTTTAACTACTAGTGTTCCTCCACCAGCTAAGCCACAGTACAGTTTGAATCATGTGTCCGGGTAGAAGGCGGAAGGAGACCCGTAATGTAAAGGGTTACAGAGGTGCAAAGTGTTGTGTTATGTAAAGGGGTCCAGTGATGCAGGGTGCTGTGTAATGTAAAGGAGTCCAGTGATGCAGGGTGCTGTGTAATGTAAAGGGGTGCAAGGTGTTGTGTAATGTAAAGGGGTCCAGTGATGCAGGGTGCTGTGTAATGTAAAGGCGTCCAGTGATGCAGGGTGCTGTGTAATGTAAAGGAGTCCAATGATGCATGGTGCTGTGTAATGTAAAGGGGTCCAGTGATGCAGGGTGCTGTGTAATGTAAAGGGGTCCAGAGGTGCAAGGTGCTGTGGAATGTAAAGGGGTCCAGTGATGCAGGGGGGGGGACACGTTTAATCCCCGCTATAACAGGCTAATTTTTAAGTTGATCATTTTGTACGGCCCCCGAATGATGTTACAAAAATCCAAATGGCCCTTGGCAGAAAAAAGGTTCCCCACCCCTGTATTAGAGGTATTTCTTTTTAAATTTACCTTCACATTCGGGACGATAATTGGTCCATCCTGTTGCTGAACATTCTCTTGTTCTATGTCTGCTAATCATTTGATACCTAAAAAATATAAAGTTATGTTATATTAACAGTAAACACCATGCTCTGTTATTTTAGTGTGTAATAATTAGCGATGAGAGAACCAAGTAAATTTCAATTTGCAGAACACTTATAAACATTTGCAAACCCCGAACATACAGTAGTATCTGAAAGCCAGTTTGCACGTTTTTGTTAAAGGGCTAGGGTTGCTTAACATTGCCATGGGTGATATTTACCAAGGCAAAGAAATGAAAGACTATCAGCAGGAAGCAGGTTTTTAATAAAGCTTTTGTAAAAGATACTTTTTTTAAAATAAAAACAAACAAACATGTCATGCTTACCTGCAAGCAGCACCTGCAGGCTCGATCCAAAGCTGGGCTCTGTATCTATTGACACACACAGCGTGGCTCAGCCCTACCCCCTGCTCTCTGCTCACAGGATTTGGTTGACAGCAGAAGAAGCCAATGGCTTCCACTGCTACCTCTATGAGAGAGAGGAGAGAGCCACTGCAAAGGGTAATACAAACACTGGAACATTTTTTTATCCTAACTACTTGAGCTCCCAAAGATTTTACCCTCTTCATGACCCGGAATTTTTTTGCAGTTCGGAACTGCGCTACTTTAACCACTTAAGACCCGGACCATTATGCAGGTAAAGGACCTGGCCAGTTTTTGCGATTTTGGCACTGCACCGCTTTAACTGACAATTGCACGGTCGTACGATGTGGCTCCCAAACAAAATTGGTGTCCTTTTTTTCCCACAAATAGAGCTTTCTTTTGGTGGTACTTGATAACCTCTGCGGTTTTTATTTTTTGCGCTATAAACAAAAATAGAGTGACAATTTTGAAAAAAATTCAATTTTTTTTTTACTTTTTGCTATAATAAATATCCCCAAAAAAGATATATAAAAAAAAAAAATTCTCAGTTTAAGCCGATACATATTCTTCTACCTATTTTTGAAAAAAAAAAATCGCAATAAGCGTTTATCGATTGGTTTGCGAAAAATTTATAGCGTTTACAAAATAGGGGATAGTTTAACGGCATTTTTATTAATAATTTTTTTTACTACTAATGGCGGCGATCAGCGTTTTTTTTTTTTTTCATGACTGACATTATGGCGGACACATCTAACAATTTTGACACATTTTTGTTACCATTTTCACAGCGAAAAGTGCTATAAAAATGCACTGATTACTGTGAAAATGACAATTGCAGTTTAGGAGTTAACCACTAGGGGCGTTGAAGGGGTTAAGTATGACCTCGTATGTGTTTCTAACTGTAGGGGGCGGGCTGGACGTGTGACGTCAGTGATCGTCGTTCCCTATATCAGGGAACAGACGATCACTGACATGGCCACAGTGAAGAACGGGGAAGGTGTGTGAGAATAGCAAATGAATATTCACTATTCTCACACTGAATCCCCTCTCTGCCAATCAGGAAGCAGGTCTGAGACCCGTTTCCCGATTGGCCAAAAGAAGAAGCATTCTGATTGGTGGCTGAGGAGGAGGGAGGAGAAGCTGCTTGTGATGCCCGCAGGGGAGAGCAGGGGAAGCCGCCCGTGATTTCCTGCCATGGATGGGGATAGTGCATCGAACGTCCAACCTGACCGTGGGGGGGGGGGTTTCGGCTGTGGATGCACGGTTTGCCACCGCCGCCCCCATAAAAGAAAATTACCACCAGCCAGCACTGCATTGCACTTCTCTTCATCTGCTATGTTCCTGCTGGGAATCAGGATACTGGCATGTTGATAATATGTGCTGCTATATGAAGAGAAGCTGAGTCTATAGATCTGTGCATAATCTACAAATGCCTGTATAAACACTTCCAGCTTTTGCCATGTTCTGCTCCTCTTTGTTGATGTTTGAAAGTCATTATCTACATCAGTTATTGAAGGTTCTGTGAACATTCTTGTTGTATTTGTACTGTATCACTCGTTTGGACAATTTTTTATATGAATAGTATGAACATCAGTGGCGGCCCATGCATTGTGGGAGCATGGGACCGCGCCCCCCATCCATGCGCCCGACCCCTTTCAGGACGTATATACAAGAAAAGTGCACAGCCACATACTATGTCAGGAGTATACTGCTAAGCATCACAGGACAGAGTATTTAGCTCAGCCTCATAGATCGGGGTATATAGGTCAGCATCACAGATAGGGTATAGATCAGCATATGTTTCTAAACAAATATCTGGGCTAACCCAATAAAAATGAGTATATAAAAATTGTGACAAATTGGTGCTGCAACTTAAGATAAATATTCAGCTAATAGCAATGTGTATACAAGAAAAGTGCACATCCACAAGAGAAAAGCACCTTATATAAAAGGAAATTGAATGATAAACACAGTGATATTCAACATTAGTGATATCATCTAAATAAATGTCAATCAATCTATGCCACTTACCAGATTATAGAGATCAAAAGCGCTCAGATGAACCACTGAGGGAATTCCTCTCCTCAAGCTCATTCAGCGAAAGGGATCCTTTCCCCTGCAGTGGGTTAACCAATAATTGTATACTCCTCAACAGTATGGAGGCAGCCTTATAATACATTTTTACTGGCATACTGGACCATGAAGCCTCTCGAGGAGAGGAATTCCCTCAGTGGTTGATCTGAGCGCTTTTTATCGCTATTATTTGAGATCCAACAAATCTGGTAAGTGGCACAGATTGATTTTATGAACAGAAGCATAAGGTGAACATAGGGGCCCAGATTCTCAAAGGAGATACGACGGCGTATGTCCAGATACGCCGTCGTATCTCTGAGTCTGAGCGGTCGTATCTATGCGCCTGATTCTTAGAATCAGTTACGCATAGATTTCTATTAGATCCGACCGGCGTAAGTCTCTTACGCCGTCGGATCTTAACTGCATATTTACGCTGGCCGCTAGGTTGTGTACGCTGATTTACGCCTAGAAATATGTAAATCAGCTAGATATGCAAATTCATGAACGTACACCCGGCCGACGTAGTACAGATACGCCGTTTACGTTAGGCTTTTCCCGGCGTAAAGTTACCCCTGCTATATGGTGGCGTACATGCGGCGTACCAATGTTAAGTATGGACGTCGTTCCCGCGTCAAATTTTGAAAATTTGACGTCGTTTGCAGAAGTTGTTCGCGAATGGGGCTGGGCGTCATTTACATTCACGTCAAAACCAATACGTCCTTGCGGCGTACATTGGAGCAATGTACACTGGGATATTCCATGGACGGCGCATGCGCCGTTCATGAAAGACGTCAATCACGTCGGGTCACAAGTTATTTACATAAAACACGCCCCCTGTTCCGGCCTATTTACGCTACGCCGCCGCAACTTACGGAGCAAGTGCTTTGAGAATACAGCACATGCCCGTCTAAGTTGCAGAGGCGTAACGTAAATAGAATACATTACGCCCACACAAAGATACGCCGAACTACGAGAATCTGGCCCAGGGAGTTTATCTACATATTTGTACCCTGTGGAGCACTATATGGACATTTATTTAGATGATATCACTAATGTTGAATATCACTGTGTTTATCATTTATTTTCCTTTATACAAGGTGCTTTTATCTTGTGGATGTGCACTTTTCTTGTATACATATTTCTATTAGCTGTATATTTAGGCTATCTTAACCGATTCTCGACCGACTCTGTACATTTACGTCGGCAGAATGGCACGGCTGAGCAAAGTAATGTATATATACACACACGTTACTTTGAAGTTCCCGCCAGAGCTCCGTGACCGTGCCCGCGGGACCCGCGGACTCTATGTCCGCCGGTGTCCCGCGATTGGGTCACAGAGCTGCAGAATTGGGCGAGGCAAGTGTAAACAAGCATCTCCCCATTCTGCCTAGTGACACTGTCTCTGATGGTCTGTTCTCTCTCATCGGGAACAGCGATCAGTGACGTGTTACTCGTAGCCACGCCCCCTAACAGTAAGAATCACTCCCTAGGACACACTTAACCCCTTTCAGCACCCCCTATAGGTTAACCCCTTCACTGCCAGTGTCATTTTCACAGTAATCAGTGCATATTTATAGCATTGATCGCTGTAAAAATGACAATGGTCCCAAAATGTGTCAAAAGTGTCCGATGTGTCCGCCATAAAGTCGCAGTCACGATAAAAATCGCTGATCGTCGCCATTACTAGTAAAAAAAAAAAATGCCATAAAACTATCCCCTATTTTGTAGATGCTATAACTTTTGCGCAAACCAATCCAATATATGCTTATTGCAATTTTTGTTAACAAAAATATGTAGAAGAATACGTATCAGCCTAAACTGTGGAAAAACATTTTTTATAGATTTTTTGGGGATATTTATTATAGCAAATAGTCAAAAATATTGTTTTATTTTCAAAATTATCGCTTTATTTTTGTTCATAGTGCAAAAAATAAAAAACCACAGAGGTGATCAAACACCACCAAAAGAAAGCTCTATTTGTAGGGAAAAAAAATTGTTTGAGAGCCACATCACACAACCGCGCAATTATCAGTTAAAGCGACGCAGTGCTGTATCGCAAAAAATGCTCTGGTTTTTGGCCACCAAAATGGTCCGGGCTGAAGTGGTTAAGTTGCAGCACCAATTTGTCACAGTTTTTATATATTTCTATTGGGTTAGCGCATATAATTGTTTAGACACATATGATGATCAATATACTGTATCTGTGATGCTGACCTATATACACCCTGATCTGGGAGGCTGAACTAAATACTCTGTCCTGTGATGCTGAGCTGTATACTCTGTCCTGTGATGCTGGGGCTGTATACTCTGTCCTGTGATGCTGGGGCTGTATACTCTGTCCTGTGATGCTGGGGCTGTATACTCTGTCCTGTGATGCTGGGGCTGTATACTCTGTCCTGTGGCGCTGGGGCTGTATACTCTGTCCTGTGATGCTGGGGCTGTATACTCTGTCCTGTGATGCTGGGGCTGTATACTCTGTCCTGTGATGCTGGGGCTGTATACTCTGTCCTGTGATGCTGGGGCTGTATACTCTGTCCTGTGATGCTGGGGCTGTATACTATGTCCTGTGATGCTGATCTATATACTGTATCTGTGATGCTGACCTATATACCCTGATCTGGGAGGCTGAACTAAATACTCTGTCCTGTGATGCTGAGCTGTATACTCTGCCCTGTGGTGCTGGGGCTGTATACTCTGTCCTGTGATGCTGGGGCTGTATACTCTGTCCTGTGATGCTGGGGCTGTATACTCTGTCCTGTGATGCTGGGGCTGTATACTCTGTCCTGTGATGCTGGGGCTGTATACTCTGTCCTGTGATGCTGGGGCTGTATACTCTGTCCTGTGATGCTGGGGCTGTATACTCTGTCCTGTGATGCTGGGGCTGTATACTCTGTCCTGTGATGCTGGGGCTGTATACTCTGTCCTGTGATGCTGGGGCTGTATACTCTGTCCTGTGATGCTGGGGCTGTATACTCTGTCCTGTGATGCTGACCTATATACCCTGATCTGGGAGGCTGAACTAAATACTCTGTCCTGTGATGCTGAGCTGTATACTCTGCCCTGTGATGCTGAGCTGTATACTCCTGACACTATGGGTGAAAGCAAGTGGAATACAGGGGATGGAGTGGGTAGATTCTATAAGGGGTGGGGCTTATGAGAAGTAGGGGGTCAAAAAGAAAGGGCGGGGTCTGGTGCACCCCATACTAAAATTTCACCAGCCACCACTGATGAACATGTGAGAAAGTCATAAAAAGTACTCTTATCTTATTCTTATACAATAACAAATACTTATTTCTGGAGCATTTCATGCAGACACAGATGGGGGAATTTACTAAAACTGGAACAGATAGAATCTGGGGCAGCTCTGCATAGTAACCAATCAGTTTCTAACTTCAGCTTGTTCTGTTTAAAAAAAAAATAAAAGCTGCTCCAGTCTTATTAACTTCCCCTCAGACTATTATACCTTTTCCTTTTGCAGTACATATTTATTTATAAACCTTCTTTTGACAAATACTACATACAATAAAAATGTAACTCACCCGTCATTACAAATGTATTCAACAAGTGCTCCAAACACAAATGAGTCTTCTTTCTTCAGCTCAAATGTACCAAATTCGATATCTCCAGGATGTCCACATGATTTCTCTAAACAATACAAGTAGTTTGGAATATCTGTTATTATCAATGTGGATACCTATGTAATTTATATATTGCAAATTAGAAAAGCCCCACCCCCATTATTGAGCCTTGTGAGCATCTCCAGCAGCCATGATTTGCTTTCATCGGCGGGACGGGGACACCTATGAAGATTTTGCATTTGGCCAGATATGTACTGTGAGTTCTAACATTTTTCATAAACTGCCCACTAGATGGCACTTTTCCCTTTCTATATACACATACGCACACACACACACAGGTGCAGTAGAGGAAATAGCATGCGATTCGGACAGCAATTTTTTTTTGTATATAAGCAAAGTACCGGTACTTGGTATTGGTGAGTACTTGACTGAACGTATCTGTACTTGCACTCGCCGATAAAAAATGTGTAACTCTAATTTACTCCATAGCACCTGCAGCAGCAAATGTTGGTAATGATTTGTTTTTTATATATATATATATATATATATATATATATATATATATATATATATATATATATTTTTTTTTTTTTTTTTTTTTTTTTTTTTAAGTGTAAATACTTCAATGGGCATAGCTTAGCCTTAGAGCCGGTTCACACTTAGACGGCACAACTTCGGGGGCGACTCCTCAAGGCGTCCTGAAGACGACTTCAGAGGCGACCTGCAAAATTACCTCTGTATAGAAGTCAATACAGGTCGCCCCGAGCTGCCCCCGAAGTCGTACAAGAACCTTTTTCTTGCGTCGCTCCTATTAGAACGGTTCTATTGCATAGAATGGGACGCGACTCGTCAGGCGGCTCAGTGTGAACCGGCTCAAAGAATCAGAGTAATCCCCACCTGGCAACCTATCTGCATAGATTGTTTTAAGTACTCTGGATTCTTATTTGTAAGCCATAGGGTATCATGACTGTGTTCAGAAGTTATGAGTGTGTCTGCTTCCCACACAGGGCTTTATCTCCAACTTAATGGGGAACTAGTCTATTCCCCATCAGGTTCCACCCACCTCTAGTACAAAACTCCTCAGATACACAATATTAGGAGTGCGTCCATGGGAATGTTTGACCATTCTTCCAGAAGCACATTTATGAGGTCAGGCACTGATGTTGGACGAGAAGGCCTGGTTTTGCATATTTCCGGTCTACTTTATACAAAAGGTGTTCTATCGGGTTGAGGTCAGGACTCTTTGCAGGCCAGTCAAGTTCCTTCATCGCAAACTTGCTCATCCACAATATATTGCCAAAGTATTGGGCCACCCCTCCAAATCATTTGGTGGAGGGGGGATTGTGGTGTGGGGTAGTTTTTCCATGGGTTGGGCTTAGCCCCTTAGTTCCAGTGAAGGGAACTCTTAAGGCGTCAGCATACTAAGACATGTTTGACAATTTCATGCTCCCAACTTTGTGGGAATAATTTGGGGATGGCTCCTTCCTGTTCCAACATGACTGCGCACCAGTGCACAAAGCAAGGTCCATAAAGACATGGATGAGCGAGTTTGGGGTGGAGAAACTTGACTGGCTTGCACAGAGTCCTGACCTCAGAACACCTTTGGAATAATTAGTGCAGAGACTGCGAGCCAGACCTTCTCCTCCAGCATCAGTGCCTGACCTCACAAATGCACTTCTGAAAGAATGGACAAATATTTCCATAGACACATTCCTAAACCTTGTGGACAGCCTTCCCACAATAGTTGAAGCTGTTATAGCTGCAAAGGGCAGGGCAACTCATTGAACCCTACAGACTAAGACTGGGATGCCATTAAAGTTCATGTTCCAGTAACAGCAGGTGTCCCAATACTTTTGGCAATAAAGTGTATGTGCCTGTCAGTGTGGCAGGCGCAGTGGCTGGGGAAGGAGAATGAAAGTCCAAGGAGGAGGGAGTATCAGTATGGACCTTCGGACTCATTGCAGGCACTGACGGATACATGAATCAGTCACAAACATCATCAATGTTAGTACTGTACCTTGATGGAATTCTAAATTGTGTTTTACATTGTAGGTGTTAATAAAAAATGAAAGCGTGTTGCCTACATTATGATATCCAGTCATGTATCCAGAATGTAATAGATTTTAAAGGCAAAAAAAGAAAAAGAAGATGGAAAACAAATATTGTGCATATACAGGTAACGTTACAAAAGTTAAATAAAAATCTACTCACTTTTGCATTGTCCAGTACTTGCATTTTCCCACTTGCCCTTACTACATACATAGCGAATGGGTCCAAGGCGGCTGAAGCCAGGTCTGCAGGAATACTGTACAAATTCACCAGAATTATACAATTCTTTATTCCAGTCACCCTGCAGTTCTCGATCTAGAAATCTTGGCGGCGTTCCACAGGAATCTAAACAAGGTAATTAAAGCATTGTCAATGTGATATGTCTGGATGGTGGCAGCGTTCATTTTGGCAGCAAAATTTCGATTTCGTTTTAGTCTTGGGACTAAAATGGCATTTTTGTTTTAGTCCCATTTTAGTCTTCTGCAATTGTTTTAGTCATATTTAGTCGACTTAAAGTCTCCAGTACATTTTAGTCAACTAAAATGTCCTACGTTTTAGTTGACTAAAGTCTCCTCCAGTACATTTTAGTCATCTAAAATTGAATGGGTGTAATTAAATTGTAATGCATTGGTTAACATTTCTCTATAATTTCCAAACTCATTATATACTGCTGGAGTGAAGAATCGAATATGTTATTTATGGTAATGAGGTATGAAGATGCACTACAGACAAATGTTAATTTTGAAGTAAAAAATTCTATTTCGTTTTAGTCTTATGCCCCGTACACACCATCACTTTATGTGATGAAAAAAAATTACGTTTTTAAAAACGTCACTTTAATTGACCGTGTGTGGGGGAAAACGTTGTTTTATGTCTTCTAAAAAACGACCAAAAAAATTGAAGCATGCTTCAATTTTATGTGTCGTTTTTCAAAACATCAACTTTTACTTCACAGAAATTGACAGTGTGTAGCAAAAAACGTCGTTTAAAACGACGTTTTTTCACCCGCACATGCCCAGAAGCTACTTATGAAGCAAGCTTCAATGGAAAAACGTGGTGGAATGTAACCTCGCTTTGCTAGAGCATTGTGAGAAAACGATGGTGTGTAGGCAACTTCGTCTTTGAAAATTGAAGTTTCAAAAACGTCATTTTTTACTTCACAGAAAATGTCGTTTTTTTTCATCACATAAAGTGATGGTGTGTACGGGGCATAAGTCTTTTGACTAAAATGCCATTTTAGCCTGATGCCGCGTACATACGGTCGTTTTTGTGATGAAATAAAACGATGTTTTTCATCATGAAAAAAAACTAACTTTTTCTAACTTCATCATAAAAAATGACGTTGCCCACACACCATCGTTTTCTGAAAATGCTCTGGCAAAGCGCGGTTACGTACAACACGTACAACGGCACTCTGTTCCATTCAAGCTCCCGTCTCATAACTTGCTTCTGAGCATGCGCGGGTTTGAAACGTTGTTTAAAACGTCGTTTTAGCCTACACACGATCATTTTTTATGACACAAAAAACAAAATTTTAAAAAACCATATAAAAAATTGAAGCAGGTTCGAATTTTTTTTTGGTCGTTTTTTTGAAGACAAAAAGCGATCTGAAGCCCACACACGATCATTTTTAAATGACGTTTTTAAAAACGTTGTTTTATTTCATCACAAAAAACGACCGTGTTTTAGTCGTTTTTAGTGAACTAAAATAACTCTGGATAATGCTAGATAAGTATAATTTGAAACGCCTAACATTATCAGTGAAAATCCTGCACACTGCTGTATACCATAGACTTCTCTAGCAAATTTTTGCACACAAGTGGATTGGTTTTAGCATGTATTCATTTATATTTTTAAAACAAAGAAAAGTTGTATGCCTTCTATCCAATTTTCCTTTACTGTTTACTGTATTTGCTGCACACTTTGGTATATTTATCATTGTATTTTGTCCATGATCTGCACAACTTTAGCCCAATATTTCACAATAATTCTATTTACCACAATGGTCAAAGCTTAATTGATTGGGTACTATGCACAGCTGCACCATTTTTTTGTGCGCCAGACTTAACCCCTTCCCTACCGAGTCTCTGTAAAATGACGTCAGCAGGAACCCTCCCTCCCTACTGGTGGACGTCATATGACGTCCTGGGCTTCCCGGGCAGCTAGGGGGCGTGCGCCCGCCGCATTGCTCGAGACCCAGTGTCCAGCGGCCGCGATGTCTGCCGGGCACCCGCGATTGCCCGCAATCATGGCAGGACCATGGATCTGTGAGTGTAAACACACAGATCCATGTCTCCTTAGAGGAGAGGAGACCGATGTGTGTGTTCCCAGTACAGAGGAACACACATTGGTCTCCTCCCCTTTGTGAGTCCCCTCCCCCTACAGTTAGAATCACTCACTAGGGAACATATTAACCCCTTGATCGCCCCTAGTGTTAACCCCTTCCCTACCAGTCACAGTAATCAGTGCAGTTTTATAGCACTAATCGTTGTATAAATGTAAATGGTCCCAAAAATGTGTCAAATGTGTCCATCGCAATGTCACGGTCACAATAAAAATCGCAGATCGCCACCATTACTAGTAAAAAAAAAGAAAAATGCCATAAATCTATCCCTTATTTTGTAGATGCTAGAACTTTTACGAAAACCAATCAATAAACGCTTATTGCAATTTTTTTTTTACCAAAAATATGTAGAAGAATACATATCGGTCTAAACTGAGGAAACATTTTTTTTTTAATTGTGATATTTATTAAATCAAAAAGTAAAAAATATTGTGTTTTTTTTTTCAAAATTGTCGCTCTTCTTTTGTTTATAGCGCAAAAACTAAAAACCGCAGAGGTGATCAAATACCACCAAAACGAAAGCTCTATTTGTGGGGAAAAAAACCTATAGATTTTATTTGGGTACAATGTTGCATGGCCGTGCAATTGTCATTCAAAATGCAAAAGCGCTGAAAACTAAAAATTGGTCTGGGCAGGAAGGGGGTGGAAATGCCCTGTATTGAAGCGGTTAAATATGCCCTCTTTGTTTTGTCACTTGAAGGTGTCTTAAATTGTCCACAACAAAGACTTTCTGAAAATGAATCAGTCTTGGTCAATCCACAGCCTCTGACTAAATATTGTTGTTCTATTTATACAGTATATTTATGGTTTATGTCAACCTTTCAGCCCACTTCTCATTATTTGATTTGGTTGTTAACCCTTAAAGTGTTACTAAACCCACAACAGTAAAATCAGTCTGTATATGCAGCATAGCATGCTTGTTATACTCAGTGTGGAACCTAAGAGGATAATCATCTGCATTGTGTAAAAAGCCTGTCTTCTCTGATCCTCCCCTTCTTCCACTGTCCCCAATGCATCTCCAGATAGCACATAACCCTATGAGTCACTCTGCACATGCACAGTAGGGTTGCCACATCATCCCTTTAACCACTTGAGGACCGCCTCCTGCACACATACGTAGGCAGAATGGCACGGCTGGGCACAAGCACGTACCTGTACGTCCTCTTTAAGTGCCCAGCTGTGGGTCGCGGCGCGCTCCCGCGACGCGGTCCGAAGCTCCGTGAACGCGGCCGTGGGACCCGCGGACCCGATCGCTGCTGGAGTCCCGTGATCGGTCCTCGGAGCTGAAGAACGGGGAGAGCTGTTTGTAAACACACCTTCCCCGTTCTTCACTGTGGCGCTGTCATTGATCGTCTGTTTCCTGATATAGGGAAAGGCGATCAATGATGTCACACGTCCAGCCCCGCCCCCCTACAGTTAGAAACACATATGAGGTCACACTTAACCCCTTCAGCGCCCCCTAGTGGTTAACTCCCAAACTGCAATTGTCATTTTCACAGTAAACAATGCATTTTTATAGAATTTTTTGGTGTGAAAATGACAATGGTCCCAAAAATGTGTCAAAATTGTCCGATGTATCCTCCATAATGACGCAGTCAAGAAAAAAAAAATCGCTGATCGCCGCCATTAGTAGTTAAAAAAAATGATTAATAAAAATGCAATAAAACTATCCCCTATATTGTAAACGCTATAAATTTTGCGCAAACCAAATCGATAAACGCTTATTGCAATTTTTTTTTTTACCAAAAATATGAACAAGAATACGTATCGGCCTAAACTGAGAAAAAATTGGGTTTTTTACATCTTTTTTGGGGGTATTTATTATAGCAAAAAGTAAAAAAATTTTTTTTTTTTTTTCAAAATTGTCACTCTATTTTTGTTTATAGCACAAAAAATTAAAACCACAGAAGTGATCAAATACCACCAAAAGAAAGCTCTATTTGTGGGAAAAAAAGGACGCCAATTTTGTTTGGGAGCCACATCGCACGACCGCGCAATTGTCAGTTAAAGCGACGCAGTGCCGAATCGCAAAAACTGGCCAGGTCCTTTACCTGCGTAATGGTCCGGGTCTTAAGTGGTTAATCCAGGACACATATGAACTACACAGGTTCTAAGGCTGATTTAATGCAGATTGCTGACTGCTGCACTCAGATATACCTCGGCAAAATGGCACGGGCAGGCAAAAGGACGTTTATATACGTCCCCTTTAATAAGCGGCATTGTGGATGCGCCCGCCGCGACCTTAATGACTCCGACCACGGGTCATACAGGCATACCGCCGATCATGTCACGGTGAGGAAGAATGGGGAAATTTTCTAGCAAATAAATTATGATTTTTACATGTAGAAGAGAAATGTCAGAATTGGCCTGGGTGCTCCAGAATGCCTGAAGGTGCTCCCTGCATGTTGGGCCTCTGTATGTGGCCACGCTGTGTAAAAGTCTCACACATCGCCATACTTGGGAGTAATAGCAGAATGTGTTTTGGGGTGTAATTTGTGGAATGCATATGCTGTGTGTGTGAGAAATAACCTGCTAATATGAAGATTTTGTGGGGGGAAAAAAAATCTTGATTTTGCAAAGAATTGTGGGGAAAAAAAATGACAACTTCAAAATTACTCACAATGCCTTTTTCTAAATACCTTGGAATGTCTGCTTTCCAAAAATTGGTAATTTGGGGGGTATTTGTACTTTTCTGGCATGTTGGGGTCTCAAGAAATGAGATAGACCGTCAGTACTTCAGGTGTGATCAATTTTCAGAGATTGGCACCATAGCTTTTGGACTCTATAACTTTCACAAAGACCAAATAATATACACCAATTTGCACTTATTTTTACCAAAGATATGTAGCAGTATACATTTTGGCCCAAATTTATGAAAAAAAATAACGAATTTTCTAAATTTTATAACAGAAACGAGAAACATTAATTTTTTTACTGAATTTTCAGTCTTTTTTCTTTTATAGCGCAAAAAATAAAAAACCCAGAGGTGATTAAATACCACCAAAAGAAAGTTATATTTGTGTGAAAAAAAGGACAAACATTTAATATAAGTAGAGGAAAATGTTCCTGCATTTCTGCAAAATGCATCAAATAATGCATTAGTGTGAATGGAGCCTTAGTCAGTTAAATTGGAGTTTGGGATTGTTTCAAACAAGTATTAAAGAGGAGTATAGTTTTTCTTTTTTCTTTTTTTTTATGTACATATGAAAGAGGTCAGCTTAATGTAAAAGACTGTATGTAATATATGTTTAAAATCCTTTTTTTTTGTACATACATTTCATAATTTTACTGTATATATGTAGCACCCTCTACCTTAGGTAGGTGCTTTGTGAGAGCAAACAAATGTGAGCTTTTGGTCGGATATTCCGACAGTGTGTATGCTCCATCGGACATTTGCTGTCGGAATTTCCGACAACAAATGTTTGAGAGCTGGTTCTCAATTTTTCCGACAACAAAAGTTCTGGCCGGAAATTCCGATCGTGTGTATCCAATTCCGCACAAAAATTATACGCATGCTCGGAATCAATGCGACGTATGCTTGGAATCATTGAACTTCATTTTTCTCGGCTCGTCGTAGTGTTGTACGCTCTTGACGTTCAGAATTTCCGAACAACGTTTGTGTGACCGTGTGTATGCAACATCCGTTGGAAAAAAATCCACGGTTTTATTGTCGCAATGTCCGATTGCGTATACGCGGCAAAACAGTGCCGTCAGCTATAGCCGCCAACATTGATCATTATGTACCTTTATTCCCTTGGGATGTTAGAACTATTCTGTTAATATCAGCTGCAGAACAAAAATTGCTAAATAGCAAAACAAAAAAGCAACAAACAGTAATAAGGAAATTGTTGCACTAGATATTGGTCAGATATAAATAAAAATATGCTGGACAAACAGAGTACACGATAGGTAACAAAAGTTTTATAGAGATAGAAACATATATATGTATAATATATTATAGATCAGACAAGTCCCATTAGGATAATTAAGTGCTCGTGCTCAATAGACGTCTCTTAGGGAGTTCTCAGGCTGGGTGCCCCACATAGATGTACACTCTGACCACTTATCGCTAGTATGGTCTCTTACACATGTGGGGATACCCCGATAGAAATCCTTGAGGATGGCGTCTTTATGGTGACATATACCTCATAGGAATGGATAGGAATGACAAAAAAGGGGAGAATCCTCACTGCGCAATGCCGTTTTGAGAAAATGTATTTATCCACAATAAAAATAGTTACACTTACATTTGAGAGTGCCTGATAGTCCTGGCACCCGGCTTATATATCAGGCAATTTGTTATGGGTAATCGGCCCTTAGATAGAATGCCGATGTGGTCGGCGTCTTGGTGCACGATTCCCGGGTGTTTGTTTGGGCGGAAGTGTCGCAATATTAAGCCACTATCAGGAAGTAGTCCTGATCATTGTATTCTGATGGTGAGGAACTCTCCCCACCGTCAGAATACAGTGGGGATTTTTTACGGAAGTCAAATCCACTTTGCACTTGAAAGTGCACTTGAAAATGCAGGGGGACATACAAGGAAAATTAAATATAAAACATTTTAGCTTGCACATGATTGGATGATAAAGTCAGCAGAGCTTCCCCTCATTTCAGATCTTCCTATCAGATTTACAGCGACTGCACTTGTAGTGCAAAGTGGATTTGCCTTTCGTAAATAACCCCCAATATCTCCATGGGAGGGATTTCCCCATCAAAACGAGTGTGTTTATGGGGGAATTTAATTGTTTTCTTTCAACCAGTGTGTAAAAAAAAAAAGCATTATCTATGGCCTGCCTTATAAACTGTAACCCTGTACAGAGGCACAGGCTGAAAGCTGGAGGACATGTCTGCAGGTGCCCACATTACACCTGTGATCTACTGATCATGGGCGCAATGCTTTAGGCCTCGTACACACGGCCGAGGAACTCGACGTGCCAAACACGTCGAGTTCCTCGGCCAGTTCAGCCCTGAAGCCGCCGAGGACCTCGGCGGGCCGAGTTCTCCCATAGAACAACGAGGAAATAGAGAACATGTTCTCTATTTCCTCGCCGAGGTCCTCGTTGGCTTCCTCGGCCGAAAGTGTACACACGACCAGTTTCCTCGGCAGAATTCAGCCAGAAACTCGGTCGGAAGCTGAATTCTGCCGAGGAAACTGGTCGTGTGTACGGGGCCTGACAGGCTCCTGCTAGAATAAAATTATAAATGCACCTTTTTTCTGCAAACATATGTGAATTTATTATTTTTCCATAAAGCAAACTTATTCTTTAAACTGAGATATATATACTGCATGTCTAGCAAAAATAAATAAAAAATACTGACTGGATTAAGATACCAATATGGTTCCTAATCAGAAAAGACTACAACATTGTGTATATATTATCTTATAGGGATTGTCATACACTTAAAGTCTGACTGTCTTCCACTAGAGGTTGCTCTTGGTATGTTCATAAATGTTTCCTTCGTAGTTTTCATGCTTATTATTTCCTTTCCTTGGTTCCTGCAAGCTTGAATGCGACTATACTCTTGAATGAATATGGCTTATTCTTCCTTTTTGTGCATTTAAAACTATCATTACTTCTGAATGTTTGCCAAGGTTTAATTGGCACTCTGTGCTATATTAATTATTGAGTTGGAAACAATAAAGAAAACCAGAAAGGTCCCTTTCTGGGCAACTTTGCACTTGCTATTAAGCATTTATTATAGTATTTATTACCTTTTATTTATATTTATTACAGGTACCGTATAAGGTGACCGGGCGTATAAGACGACCCCCTAATTTTATAGTTTTTTAAGATTTTTTTGCCTGTACTCGGCATATAAGATGACCCCCTTCCGAGGCTTCCAACGCTACATATTTCTTCCTTCTGGGGCCATATTCTTTTTCCTACTTGCTGGAGCCAATCACAGCGAGCAATGTATTCTATTAATGAATACAAAGCCTGCTTGGATTGGCAGAGGTAACATCATTAGCCCATGCCTCTCTGACTCTCAAAGACAATCTGAGCAGGGTACTGTATGTAGCCTGCTTGGATTGGCAGAGGTTGTTACTCCAATCCGAGCAGGCTCTGTATTAATTTGAATACATCGCTTACTGGGATTGGCTAAGCGGTATATACTGTATGTTGCCGAAGCTACATACAGTATTACCGCACATCCAGCAGGCATCCGAGCAGCTGACCCGGGATATAAGACGACCCTTGCTTTTTGGCCATTTTTTTTAAGTGTAAAAGGTAGTCTTATACGCCAGCAAATACAGTATTTTTACATCAATACTATTTACACAGCACGTACTGTGCATTTACATCAGTGCCTGCCCTCAAGTAGCTTACAGTCTACAGTCACTATGTAACCTGAATGCACACCCACATTAGGGTCAGTTTGGACAAGAGACAATTAACCTACCGGCATTTGTCTTTGGAGTGTCAGAGGAGAACCAGGAAGCCCAGTGCAGCAAGGCAGAAGTGCTAACCACTAATACATTTACAGCCATGGGCAAAAGTTTTGAGAATGACACAAATATTAATTTTCACAAAGTCTGCTACATCAGTCCTTTTAGATCTTTTTGTCAGATGTTATTATGGTATATTGAAGTATAACAACAAGTATTTCATTAGTGTCAAAGGCTTTTATTGACAATTACTTTAGGTTAATGCAAAAAGTCAATATTAGTGTTGACCCTTCTTTTTGAAGACCTCTGCCATTTTCCCTGGCATGACGTCAAGTGCCACATCCTGGCTGATGGCAGCCCATTCTTGCATAATCAATGCTTGTAGTTTGTAAGATTGACCACAAATTCTCAATAGGATTAAGGTCTGGGGAGTTTGCTGGCCATGGACCCAACATTTCGATGTTTCGTTCCCCAAGCCCTTGGTTATCACTTTTGCCTTATGGCAAGGTGCTCCATCATGCTGGAAAAGGCATTGTTTATCACCAAACTGTTCTTGGATGATTGGGAGAAGTTGCTCTCCGAGGATGTTTTTGTACTATTCTTTATTCATGGCTGTGTTCTTAGGCAAAGTTGTAAGTGAGCCCACATGAATGGTCTCAGGTTTCTTTACTGTTGGCATGACACAGGACTGATGGTAGAGCTCAACTTTTCTTCTCCGGACAAGGGTTTTCCTGTATGCCCCAAACAAACAGAAAGGGTATTCTTTAGAGAAAATTACTTTACCCCAGTCCTCAGCAGTCTAATCTCTGTACCTTTTACAGAATATCAGTCTGTCCCTGATGTTTTTCCTGGAGAGAAGTGGCTTCTTTACTGCCCTTCTTGATACCAGGCCATCCTCCAAAAGTCTTCATCTCACTGTGTGTGCAGAAGCACCCAGGCACCGTACACACGACCGAGTTTCTCGGCAGAATTCAGCCAGAAACTCGATCGGAGCCGTATTCTGCCGAGAAACCCAGTCGTGTGTACACATGTTCTCTATTTCCTCGTTAGTCAATGGGGAAACTTGGCTCGCCGAGATCCTCGGCGGCTTCACAAGGAACTCGACGAGCAAAACGATGTGTTTTGCCCGTCAAGTTTCTCGGACGTGTGTACGGGGCCTCACACCTGCCTGCTGCCATTCCTGAGCAAGCTTTGCACTTGTGGTATCCCAATCCTGCAGCTGAATCAACTCTTAGGCCCTGTACACACAATCAGTCCAAACTGATGAAAACGGACTGAAGTTCAGTTTCATCGGTTCACCGATTGAGCTGACTGATGGTCTGATGTGCCTACACACCATCAGTTCAAAAACCAATCGAGCCCAAAACATAAAACACAACGACGTGCTGAGAAAAATGAAGTTCAATGCTTCCAAGCATGCGTCGACTTGATTCTTAGGGTCTTAAGCCCTGTACACACGACCGGGATTCCCGACGGTATAAAGTTCGCCCCGAGAACCTGCTCGGTAACTTTCCCTGTGTACACACGGCCGGGTTTCCCATCTGGAAAACTGCGGGGAGAGCTTTGGCCGGGAATCCCGGCCGTGTGTATGCTCCACTACAGCGTTTCCCCAAAGGAAAACTGCCAGGTTTAAAACCGCAGGGAATCCCAGCGGGAAAATAGAGAGCAGGTTCTCTATTTTCCTGCTGGCATTCCTGACAGTTTTCCTGTCGGGAAAACTGCGAGAAAGCATACACAGGGCCGGTTTTCCCGGCCAAAAGCTCTCTTGGCAGTTTTCCTAGCAGGAAAACTGGTCATGTGTACAAGGCTTAAGAGACGGACCTAGTGCTTGCTGAACTTTCTTGGGTGCCCTGAAGCCTTCTTGACAACAATTGAACCTCTCTCTTGGAAATTCTTGACGGTCCGATAAATGGTTGATTTAGATCTTAGTAACAGCAAAATCCTTGCCTGTGAATCCCTTCTTGTGCAAAGCAATGGATGGCTGCACGTGTTTCCTTGCAGTTAACAGGGGAAGAAAAATTATTTTAAGCACCATTCTCCTTAACCACTGAAGACCCGGACCATTATGCAGGTTAAGGACCTTGCCCCTTTTTGCGATTCGGCACTGCGTCGCTTTAACTGACAATTGCGCGGTCGTGCGATGTGGCTACCAAACAAATTTGGTGGTCTTTTTTTTCCAACAAATAGAGCTTTCTGTTGGTGGTATTTGATCACCTCTGTGGTTTTTATTTTTTGCACTATAAACAAAAATAGAGCGACAATTTTGAAAAAAATTCAATATTTTTTACTTTTTGCTATAATAAATATCCCCCAAAAATATATAAAAAAAACTATTTGTTTTCCCTCAGTTTAGGCCGATACGTATTCTACCTATTTTTGGTAAAAAAATCGCAATAAGCGTTTATCGATTGGTTTGCGCAAAATTTATAGGGCCAGATTCACAGAAGAAGTACGCCGGAGTATCTACTGATACTCCGGCGTACTTTCAAATTTGCCGCGTCGTATCTTTAGTTTGAATCCACAAACCAAGATACGGCGGCTTTTGGCTTCGATCCGACAGGCGTACGCCTTCGGATCGTAGGTGTAATACTTCAGCGCCCGCTGGGTGGAGTTTGCGTCGTTTTCTGTGTCGGGTATACTAATTAGATTATTACGGCGATTCACAAAGGTACGCGCGGCCGTCGCATTCTCTTACATCGTCGCTAGTCAGCTTTTCCCGGTGTATAGTTAAAGCTGCTATTTCTTGGCCTATCTTTAGACTTGCCATGTTAAAGTATGGCCGTCGTTCCCGCGTAAATTTTTTTTTTTTTTGCGTAAGTCGTCCGTGAATAGGAAAGGACGTAACTCACGTCGACATTCAAAAAATCACGTCGGTGCAACGTCATTTCGCGCAAAGCATGGCGGGAAATTTCAAAACGGAGCATGCGCAGTTCAAGCGGCGTGGGGACGTGCTTCATTTAAATGAATCACGCCCCCTACCCGCCCAATTTCAAATACGCCGCCAGAAAAACACTACGCCGCCATATCTTATGGCGCGAAATCGCTGTGGATTCGAAATTCTGCCAGGTAAGATACGGCGGCGTAGCGTATTTGAATCTGTGCCCATAGCGTTCACAAAATAGGGGATAGTTTTATTGCATTTTTATTAATCATTTTTTCTTTTTTTACTACTAATGGCAGCGATTTTTCTTTCATGACTGACATTATGGCGGACACATCGGACAATTTTGACACATTTTTGGGACCATTGTAATTTTTCACAGCAAAAAGCGCTATAAAAATGCACGGTTTACTGTGAAAATGACAATTGCAGTTTAGGAGTTAACCACTAGGGGGCGCTGTAGGGGTTAAGTGTGACCTCATGTGTGTTTCTAACTGTAAGGGGGCGGGCTGGACATGTGACGTCGTTGATCGTCTTTCCCTATATCGGGGAGCAGATGTAAAGCGCCTAAAAACTGCCTCCCATGCCGCCTGAGTGTGAAAGCCCGAGAGCGTTTACACTGGGGCGGTGCGCTTGCAGGACTTTAGAAAATCATCTTTGGGGCAGTTTGGGAACGCTGTATAAACAACTGACACCTGTGTTAATGAGAGAATTACTGAGATTTCAGCTGGTCCTTTTATGCCATTTTTTTTTGGGGGGGGGGGGGATTAAAGGAGAGTTCCAACCAAAAATTGAACTTCTTTTGGCACCTTTCAGGGGGGAGGGGGTGCAGATACCTAATACAGGCATTTTGTTACCACTTCTGGTCATAGATAGCCGAGCCACCCACGGCTATCTATGCCACTTCCGGCCCCCCGCTGTATTCTGGGAGACACACAGGTCCCAAAAGACAGCAGGGACCAGTGGGATCACGAAGTGCGAGTCGGGCATGCGCAGTAGGGAACCAGGAAGTGAAGCCACAAGGCTTCACCTTCCAATTCCATTACAGAAGGTAAGCGTGAAATCCTTATGGTGTTAGCACTCTCTGGTGGTGGAAATTTGTGCTCATGTTATTCACTTATACACGATATCTACTCTTGACCTTCACTCAATTGGACTATCTTTTGAATTTTCTGCACATTATTGTTATGCACATTCAGGGCTCAAGTCCTGCGGGAACGTGTGGGAACGGAGTTTACGCAGTTCCCTTTGCAGGACATGAGCAGCCGAGCCGCCCGAGCCAAACCTTCACTAAGCGGCGATGCCCAGCTCGAGTCACTGTCAGGGGCAGGCGAACCTTAGTAATCCTTTATGTTACTGGGCGCTTCCTGTATATGGATTCATCGGGTAGTGTGCGGGTATTCTGTCACTTCTTTGATGCCGAATGTCTCCTGGGAGCAAGTTCTTTCTAAATCCCGTGATAACTGGCGGCAGACCTCCGCAATGCCTCCTGGGGTGATTTTGCCATGATTTTACCCTGTTCACGGTGTAGTTTTTAAAGGACATGTGACTCAAATGCATCGCGAGTGTTTTTACCTCGATTTCCATATCTATTTTTTTATTGATCCCCCAAACATGATCAAAGATGCTGTAAGCAGGATTTTTTCCATCACAACAGAAGCACACAACCCCAGTGTGAACATATTCATTGAAGCATTTTTCTTGAGCTTTTTTTTTTAACACAAAAGCGCTTAAAAAACTCTTCATTGTGATCTCCACACGTAGCTCTCTCAGGTTTGGCTTCCTTTTGTCCCAAGTCAAAGCAACCGCTTTCTCCAGTGCTTCCTTATTTAAACTACTTACGGACCACCCACCGTCACTTCCGCCCATAGGTCTTAAAGGGACATATTTTTTTTTCTTTTTTTAAATTACATTTTTTTTTCTTTTTTTTCTTTTATTGCATTTTAGTCCAAACGTGAGATCTGAGGTCTCTTTGACCCCAGATCTCATATTTAAGAGGACCTGTCATGCTTTTTTCTAAGGGATGTTTACATTCCTTGTAATAGGAATAAAAGAGACCCAATTATTATTTTATTTTTTTATAACAGTGTAAAAATAAATAAAATATAGTAAAATAGATAAGATTTTATTTTATTTTTTAAAGTGCCCTGTCCTGCAGAAGCAAACGCATATGTGAGCAGCGCCTGCATATGAAAACGGTGTTCAAACCACACATGTGAGGTATCGCTGCGATTGTTGAGTGAGAGCAATAATTCTAGCACTAGACCTCCTCTGTAATGCCGCGTACAAACAATCGGATTGCCGATGGAATAAAATCTGATGGAATTTTCTGTCGGAATTCCGATAAAGCTGACTTGCATCAGTCTTGCATACACACCATCAGACTAAATTCCACCGTCCACAACACGGTGATGTTAAACACTATGACGAGCCGAGAAAAATTAAGTTCAATGCTTCTGAGCATGCGTCGACTTGATTCTGAGAATGCATGGATTTTTCTCCACACAGACGATCGGAATTTCCCAGTGATTTTTTTTCCATTGGAAAAATGTAAAACATGTAAAACATTCCAATGGAAAAAAGTCAGATGGGGCCCACACACGATCGTTTTTTCCGATGAACACGACATAACTCTCAACATGCAACCTGTAGAATTTTATAAACGTTGCCTATGGAGATTTTTAATGGTAAAAGTGTCGCCATTCCATGAGCGGGCGCAACTTTGAAGCGTGACATGTTGGGTATCAATTTGCTCAGCATAACATTATCTTTCACAATCTAAAAAAAAATTGGGCTAACTTTACTGTTGTCTTATTTTTTAATAAAAAAAAGTGATTTATTTTTCAAAAATAGTGCGCTTTTAAGACCGCTGCGCAAATATGGTGTGACAAAAAGTATTGCAAAGACCGCTATTTTATTCTCTATGGTGTTAGAAAAAAAAATATATATAGGGCTAGATTCAGGTAGCCGGGCGCATTGTTACGGCGGCGTAGCGTATCATATTTACGCTACATCGCCGTAAATCAGAGAGGCAAGTGCTGTATTCACAAAGCACTTGCCTCCTAAGTTATGGCGGCGTAGCGTAAATGGGGCCGGCGTAAGTGCGCCTAATTCAAATGAGTATGAGGGGGGCGTGTTTTATGTAAATGGGTGGTGACCCGACATGATTGACGTTTTTACGAACGGCGCATGTGCCGTCCGTGTACATATCCCAGTGTGCATTGCTCCAAAGTACGCCGCAAGGACGTATTGGTTTCGACGTGAACGTAAATTATGTCCAGCCCTATTCGCGAACGACTTATGCAAACGACGTAAAAAATTCAAAATTCTAGATCTCTCCCTATAGCGAACATTAGAGAGCATCTTAATTGTTTCCACTGAAAGATTGTTAAATTCGTGTGGGGGAAAAAAGGATATAGGCTCTCTCGACATGTCCTTTTTGGTCCTAAATCACGGGGGGCCTTGGGCCTTCCCAACTTATTTAGATACTACCAGGCGGCCAGGCTTGCACAGATTTCAATTATTTATTCTAGATATGAAAAACCTGACTGGGTCAATATAGAACGGCAGGCGGTTCCATCCCATACTATCGATTTTTTACTTTGGTGTCTAGACCTTCGATCCTGGCGCCCACACTGTCGCAGTCCCTGAAACTCTGGGATGACCTGATACACCTCCCTTCGTTGACTTCTGACTTTAGACCTCTTTCCCATTTATTTCATAATCCGCTTTTCAGTCCAGGAATGGATATTCAGGCGTTCAAATGGTGGCTAGACAAGGGAATGTACAGAATTGGTCACTTTTTCACTTCCTCTGGCCCTATTTCTCTTAAGCATTGTATAGAAAAATTAGATTTACCGGAGTCTGAGAAATTTAGACATCACCAAATTCTCAATTTTTTAAACTCGATTTGGCGGAATAAGTTGAAACTTCCAGAGTTCACGGAGTATGAAAGGTGGTGTGGTCAGGGGAAGGAACACAAAGGTGGTATCTCTATAATTTATCTATCACTTGTGGAACCCACTTCTAAATTTCCTTATATGGAGGCATGGGAGAAGGACTTACAGGATACCTGGGACCTGGATGAGTGGCACAGAGCGGTATCGAGGGCTTATAAAGGTATAGTAAATGTGTCATTGATTGAAGCTAATTTAAAGGTCATGATGAGGTGGTATTTGGTTCCCACCAAACTTGCTTTGATGTATTCTTCCACTTCTCCTCTTTGCTTCAGGGGTTGTCAGGCCCAGGGTTCCATGTTGCACATCTGGTGGGAATGTTCGAAGATTAGGATTTTTTGGAACAAAGGGCCAAATTCTCAAAAGAGATACGCAGACTTAACTCCATTTTTCTAATTTTACACGGCGCGTATATTTGCGCGCGATCGTCAAAACGACTTAAGCAAAGATTTCCGTATTTTCAGCCGTACTTAAATTAGTTACACCTGCGCATTCCCGGGCACAAATTACGCTAGGCTCGCCGCTGTTTTTGATAGGCAAAGATGCAAATGAGGGAGTTAGGGCGATTCTCAGAATTAAGTGTGTGTGCCCTATTTTCCGCCCTGTGCGCACCTGTTAGTTTTTCTGACTAAATTTCCACATTATAAAACCAGCCCTAATTTTACACATGCTGTGGAAGGGTTTGCAGAAGGAAGTGACTAGAGGTTACAGCTCTAGTTGTGAAGGTTGTTTTTGAAAAATGCCAGGACCAGCAATGATTTTGACGGCACTTGCTGCCTTACAGGCACAAAGGAGGAGGAGGGCACAGAGGAGGAGGATGAGGGCACAGGCGCGTGTTTATCGGCCACGCCGTGATATTTGGCAAATGCCAGTTTATGAGGTCATCGGCAACTACCGATTTGATAGGGAGGCCATCCTGGAGATCACCCAACTCCTTCATGAGGATCTAATCGCCCCAACCCTACGTTCCCATGCCCTGACACCTCTTGAAAAAGTTATGGCAACCCTCCATTTTTTAGCGAGTGGCTCATTCCAGCGAGCATCTGGAGGTGTGGCTGGGATGGTGCAGTCAACCATGAGTAAATGCCTACATCAGGTGGTCCCTGCCATACTGCGGCGCATGAGCCACCAGTTTGTCATGCCCACCCAGGAGGACCAGCGTGTGCAAGCAATGACAGACTTTTACAATATTGCTGGCTTTCCTAAGATCATCGGGGCGATTGACTGCACCCATGTGGCACTCCAGCCCCCCCATGATACTGAACACCTGTTCAGAAACAGGAAAGGCTGGCATTCGATCAATGTCCAGATGATCGTAGATGCACATGGCCTCATCTGGCACGTTTGTGCCAAGTTTCCCGGCTCGTGCCATGATAGTTTCATACTAAGGCAGACCAAGATCTACAGAGACTTTGAGATGAACGTGTATGGAGACAGCTGGCTGATTGGTGAGTGACATTGGTGTCAGGTATGCCCCCCCCATGATGGAGACATCACAAGGGGCACATGCATGACTAATATCCTCCTGTCTTTTCCCTTACAGGTGACTCAGGATATGCATTGGGACCCCACCTGATGACCCCCTTTAGGAACCCCCAAACACCCGGAGAACGAAAATACAATGAGGTGCACAGCCAGACCCGGGCTATAGTAGAGCGGACTTTTGGCATGCTAAAGTCACGATTCAGATGCCTGGACAAGACTGGGGGTACACTATTGTATTCCCCAGACTTTGTATGCAAAATTATTGGTGCATGTTGCATACTGCACAATTTTGCATTAAGAAGGGGCATGCATGTGGAGATATCTCCTGACCTAACCCCCCACCCAGGCAACCCCCCCCCCCCAAACCCCTCTACCCGGTCTGCTGAGGGCCAGGCAATCAGGAGCCAACTGTCTGAAGGCATCTTTGCCCAGTAAATGCATCCTAATACTATTTTTGTTTTTGATTTGCCAAGACCAAATCACAGAGATTATGTGACCTTTAAATCTTTATTTTGTTAAATAAATGCACATTACTTATATGCCAAAGAGAATGTTTATTTTTATTTACAAAACGCACATTAATTATCTCACAATGAGAATGCATGAATGCACGTCACTGTGGTCCCTAGCACAGACACATCACATGCACATCGAATTGGATTAGATCCAAGTACCCCCCCCCCTTTGGTACTTGGGAGCAGTAACGCCCCGCCACGGCTCCAATTATGTCACTGTGCATTCATACACCATTCAGGAACCTAGGATGACTTCTCCCTGGTCCTGGGGATCCCTACTCCACCAAAACTGAGGGTGACACCCTTATGTTTTCAGGAATGCCATCCCCCCACATTCACACATCATTCACACACATATACCAAATCATAAGTACAGTGTAAAAAAAAAAAAAAAGTACCCCTGCAAATTATGGATGTTGCCGAGTGCTCCTTCTGGGCTGCCCACGGGCACGGGCACGGTCACGGGGACGGGCACGGGGACGGCCACGGGGACGGCCACGGCCGACTGGGGGATCTTCACGGGGGGGGGTCTGTGCAGGGGAGGGAGTATTTTCAGGGGGGGGGACTGTGCAGGGGAGGGAGTATTTTCAGGGCGGGGGGACTGTACAGGGGAGGAAGCAGCCTCCCCTGGTGTCTGTCCTCCTGCTGGCCTTCCCTCCAAGGCAACGGCTATCCTTGTCAGACAGGAAGTTATGTCAGCCGTATTGGCCTGCACAGCCCGGGTATTGGCCTGCACAGCCTGGGTGAGGGCAGTCACCTCCTGGGCCACACCTGTTGTGGCGTTCCTCAGGTCCCACAAACAGGTGATGACCCCCACGGAGTTGGTGGCCACGTCACCCAGTGACTCCCTCATTGCACCCAGGCTGCGCTCCACCTTGCTCATAGTTTTTTGTATTGCAGACAGACTGCGGGTCTGCCGGACATTGTCCCTCAACAGACTGACCGGCAGACGCACCAACCCCCCCCTGTTTTCAGGGGTCGGCATCCTACTTGCCCCTGAGGCTTGTGGCCTTGGAGGAGGAGTTGGAGTGAGCCATGGGTGCTGCTGCATGTTGGAGGAGGGTTGGAAGGGGCGACCCATGATGGTGGCCTGACTTCTGGGCGCCTGTGGGGTTCCCTCAGGGGATGATTCAAAGGTCATATCTTGGCCCATCATTATTTCCTGCCCAATCAGAATATTGTCATCTTCCTCCCCCTCATCCTCCTCCCACTCAACATCCAAATTAGGGGAGTTGTGGGCACTCCCCTCCCATGGCGAATCCTGCCCTTCTTGGGACTCTGCATGAGCCTGTCTTGGGGGTGGTGCAGCAGCCTGCCCTGATGGGCCTGCAACCTCCTGACCTGATGGGCCTGCAACCTCCTGACCTGATGGGGCTGCCACCTCCTGCGTGGATGGGGCTGCCACCTCCTGGGCTGATGGGGCTGCCACCTCCTGGGCTGATGGGGCTGCCACCTCCTGGGCTGATGGGGCTGCAACCTCCTGGCCATCTGGGGAGGACACAAAACAATCACAGGTTGTTGGATCCATACACTTGGCACATCTTCCCTTCCCCCACCCACACATGCTAATCACCAGATAGAAATTCCTAAAAATTACCTGTCCTCATAAGAGGATCATTGTCAAAGCCAGGCAGGCCCACCACCTGCTGTGGATGGAAACACTGGGCCACTGCCCATTCCTCCTCACTCATCCTGACTGGGCAGGGTCCCCCTCCTCCAGTGCCCCTGGTATGGGCATGCAGCGTTGCCAGCTTGTTCCGGGACACGCTCCTCAAGTCATTTATTTTTTTTTGAACTCCAGCGATGGTCCTGGTCTCCCCCCCCCCCCGCCGCATTGATCCGATCGGTGATCTTTTGAAGGATCTCCTTCCTCCTGGCCGGGGTGGTGGTGTGGCTCTCAGGGCCATGGAGAAATCGCCCAAATTTAATGACGCCCTGAGCAAGTATATGCTTCTCTGCCGGTGAAAAATTTAGCTTCCTGCGCTTGGGAGCCATGACAGACAACACCCAGCAACAGGGAACTCACCCAACAAACAAACAACAATACACACACACACACCAAAGAAAATACAAACAAGCCAAAATAAAAAATAGACAGACAGCTACTATTAATTCGAAAACAAACAGGCAAAAATGGAAAACAAAAAATATAAACAAAACCAAAAAAAAACTATTAGGAAAAACAAACAGGCAACCAATCAAAACAAAAAACAAATTAGCAAAAACAAACACCAACTATACCCTCCAACTCCACAAACACTTTTCTCACAAAACAATCTTACCAACAAACACTGACAAACGTTCAAAGCAGAAGCAACTTGCTTTAGGAAGGGAACACAGGGAAATACTTTTGCAATTGAAGTCTGTTTGACTGGGGCTATTTAAACACAGGGCGATCTTCAAACTAAGTACGCTTGGCCTTTTACCTATCTCACTGATTGCGCTGACCAAAGTTCTGCACATGCGCATTGAGGTCCAGATTCGTGCGCGCATGCGCAGTACGGCCGGCACTTCATTTGCATGGGGTCACGGCTCATTACAATGAAGCACGCCCACTTCATTCCCACTTGCCATAACCACGCCTTACGCATTGAAACTTAAGTTAAGGATGGCGCAGTTTTGTGCGCAAATGCACTGAGAATACGGTAGTTACGACACCAACTTAGGGCGCCGTAACTTAAATGACATAAGTTAGATAATCCTAAATTTACACATGGTTTTGAGAATTTGGCCCAAAATGTTTAGCCTTATTCGGAAGGTTTCGGGTACTTTAGTGATACAGTCCCCTCAAATAGCTTTATTGAACGCTTTCATTCCTAAGATTTCAAAATTTTCCCGAAAATTTATAGCATTTATGCTGCTAGGAGCAAAAATGATCATAGCTAAGGCCTGAAAACTACCGAATGTATCAATAACTGCAGCGAAAAGAAAGATATCCTGGATAATGTCACAGGAAAAATTAGCTAGCTCGATGACGAACTCCACCAAAACGTTTGAGGCAACGTGGGAGCCCTGGGCTGATTATGTGGGAATACCATTGATACCTGGTATTACTGATTCACGTGAGAGCAATATTGTGTAGGTCGTAAGCTGGCTCTTTCTGTATCACCCTTTTTCTATTTATTTTTTCTCTTTCTCTTTTCGGCACTTTTCTTTTTTTTCTCATTCTGGTAAATTTGCTAATTGGAAACTTTGGTTAGATACTACTTTGTGCATAGTTGTCCGAGATTCGCTACTTGGGATCTGTTCCCTTGTGGGGACCCTTGAACAGTGTTGGTTCGCTCTTCTTCATTTTCATGGGAACGTCTGAATGTCAATCGGCTATTTCTTTTTTAATTGGTTTGCTTCCTGGGCTCCAGAGATTTCTGGTATTCTGGGGCCTGGTGAGCGAACCCTTTAGAAGGGGGGAGCCTAGTGAGGAGGTACACTTAGTTGACCTCAGACATATGTGTCCCCAGTAGGGGTGTCTGGCTCGACGATTCTTTTTTATTTTTTTTCCTCCGGTCCTCCTCGGAGGTTCCCCTCAATACGGTTTGATAGTACAGTTTAAGACCGATGAAGTTCTTAGTAATCGTCCTCATCTTCATACTAAGAAACGGTCAGTTTATTTTTCTTTTTATTTATTTTTTATTTAGTAAATGAGCATTCTTATTTTTTCCTTTGTCCGTATATTGTGATGTTTTTTGCTCATTCACTTATTTGCATTTGTCAATTTGTACAATGTAATGTACCCCAGAGTGAAATGGGGAATTTTTGCTGTATTGTACTGCCTTTCAATAAATTCCTCTTTAAAATAAAAAAAAAATAAAAAAAATTCAAAATTCGACGCGGGAACGACGTCCATACTTAACATGCAACGTTAAGCCAGAAATGCCTTACGCAAACTATGTAAAACAATTCCACCAGGCGCACGTACGTTTGTGAATCTGCGTATCTAGGTCATTTGCATATTCTACGCCGAAAACGACGGAAGCGCCACCTAGCGGCCGGCGTAAATATGGATCTTAGGCTAATTTCGGCGTATCTTGCTTTCTGAATACAGAAAGAAGATACGCCGGCGCAGCTTTGAATTTACGTGGCGTATATCTATAGCTACGCCGGCGTAAATCAATACTGAATCTAGCCCATAATGTTTTGGGTTCTAAATAATTTTCTAGCAAAAAAAAAAAAATGTTTTTAACTTGTAAACACCAAATCTCAGAAAGAGGCTTGGTCCTTAAGTGGTTAACCACTTGCTTATCACAATGGACTTTTTTGTTTGAATGTTTAACCACTTGCCGACCAGCCGCCGTCATTATACGGCGGCAGGTCGGCATGTTCCAACGAATCACCGTGAGACCCATAGCAGACGCGCGTGCTGCACGGCGGGAGACATAATTGTGTGTTGCTACTAAGTAGAAACAGCAATCTGGCTCCTCCTCTAGTATGTCACATCCCCCCCACAGTTAGAAACACTTAGCAGGGAACACAGTTAACCCCTTGATCTCCCCCTAGTGTTAACCCCTTCCCTACCAGTGATATTTACACAGTAATCAGTGCATTTTTTATAGCACTGATCGCTCTAGATGTCAATGGTCCCAAAAATGTGTCAAAAGTGTCCGATCTGTCTGCCGCAATATCTCACCCCTTGCAAAAAATCCCAGATCGCTGCCATTACTAGTAAAAAAAAATAATAATAAAAATGGCATGAATCTATTCCCTATTTTGTAGACGCTATAACTTTTGCGCAAAGTCGCAAACCAATCAATATACGCTTATTGCAGGTTTTTTACACCAAAAATATGTAGACGAATATATAGCGGCCTAAACGGAGTAAGAAATTTTGTTTTTTTTATATTGGGGGGGTATTTATTATAGTAAAAAATATATATATTTTCAAAATTGTCGCTCTTTTTTTGTTCATAGCGTAAAAAATAAAAAAACAAAGAGGTTATCAAATACCACAAAAAGAACATGAATATAAACACGCTATACCGTCGGATTTGCCGAGGGATTCGGCCGCTAGCGGTGCGGTATTAACCCCCGCTTGCGGCCGATAAAGGGTTAATACCGCCCGCAATGCGCCTCTGCGGTTTCCCATTGTTTTACATGGGAAGGAGCGGCATACACGCCACTCCTCTCACCGCCCCAAAGATGCTGCTGGCAGGAGATTTTTTTTCTCTCCCGCCAGCGCATCGCCTCGGGCTTTCACATTGAGTATGCAGTGCAGGAGTTTTCAGGCGGTATAGCAGCGCTATTTTTAGCGCTGTACCGCCTGAAAAACTCCTCAGTGTGAAAGGGGTCTAAGGGGACCCTCCAGTCACTATATTTAAAAAAGGCATTTTTAATTTTTATTGTTTCACTCTAAAAATCACTAAAATTACTGCTCCTTTAACCACTTCTCACCTGGCCTATAACAGAATGACGGTCGGGAAGTGGTTTAGCTATCCTGACAGGGCATCAAATGACATCCAGCAGGATAACAAGCCAGCGTGTTAGCCCACGTGGGCGCGCAGTGCAGCGATCGGAGGCTCTTTACCATGTGATCAGCTGTGTCCAATCACAGTGTAAACAGGAAAAGCCTTGTATTGGCTTTTCCTCCACTCGTGCTGAGAGACGGAATAGAGGAGAGTCGATCAGCTGCTCTCCTGACAGGATTGATTATCAGTGAAATCCCCCCCCACCAAGGATGCCCAATCAGGACCACCAAGGAATGCCCAACCAATGACCACCAGGTAAGCCCACTAGAGCGCACCAGGAATGGCAATCGTTGCCCATCAGGGATGGCACTCTGTGCCCATCAGTTAAGCCTGCCAGCGCCTTTGATCAGTGCTGCCTAACAGTACCATCCATCAGTGCCTCCCATAAATGCTGCCTATTTGTGCCCTCCAGTGCCGCATATGAGTGCTCATCAGTGCCATCTATTTGTGCCCATCAGTGCTGCCTATGTGTGCTCTTCAGTGCCACCTATAAGTGCCACGTATGAGTGCCCATCAGTGCTGCTTATCAGTGCTGCATATAAGTGCTACCTCATCAGTGGCACCTCACCAGTGCCAATCAGTACCGCCTCACCAGTGCCTATCAGCGCAGCCTCACCAGTGCCTATCAGTGCTGCCTATTCATGCCACCTATCAGTGCTGCCTATGAGTGCCCATCAGTGCTGTATACCAGTGCCACCTATCAGTGCCCATCAGTGCTGCCTATTCGCGCCCTCCAGTGCCACCTATCAGTGCCCATTAGTGCTGTATATCAGTGCCACCTATCAGTGCTGCATATAAGTGCCACCTCATCAGTGCCAATCAGTACTTCCTCATTAGTGCCCGTCAGCACAGCCTCATTAGTGCCCATCAGTGAAGGAGAAAACCTACTGTGAAGAGAATAGACTTTATTCTGTATTTTCTCATAGGTTTTTTTTTTTTTTTTTTTAAGAACCCCTGGACCGATCTGGGTGAAATTTGGATATGTTGGTCCCCCAGGGGATATGTAATTGTAGGAATACCTTGTGTGGAAAGGGGTGTTCCAACTTTTGGGAAAATTGTGTGCTCTCGGCCTGGAGATAATTGGTTTATTCCTTAACTGATCTCAATATCTCCCAGGCAGAGAGAGGGCGGGTGTACTATAAAAGCTTGCTATGGTAATGTTGTCTGCTACTGTCATGTAAATAAACCTTAGTCTGGCTCTCAAGAACCTTTCATTGTGTGATGCTAATGGACACCGTATTGTGTGAATTTCTATTGATGATAAATGTGTATTGTATAGCAGGTGAGAAGAGCTTATCTCGGAGTCACCTTGTCTGGGTAAATGATTAGTAATTAGCTCATGTAGATTATCTCGGAGACAAAATGTCTGTCTCCTAAAAGATGTGTATTGGAGGCTTGTTAGTTCCCATTGTATGATGTTGTGGGTGGAGTGTGTCATTGTCCATCTAAATACTGCAAGTATTCTTTTTGGTGTATATAAGAGCCTGCCTTCTCAATAAAGATGTTCTATGCCTGGTACACTCTTCATGAAGTCTTGGCTCATGTTTGGGGGGAACATTCGAACCATTGGGAGAATCATCCTGGAAACTGCATTCATCTCCACTATTCCTCTACCTCCTATGGTAGCGATAATCACTTGTGCTTGGCGATAGAGGGATGGAAAGAAGGCCGCAGTACCATAACCACTGCAGGTCTTAACACCTACTTATTTACAACGTTTTGTAGCAGAAACAAAGATTTTTTTTTTTTCAAAATTATTATGTAGCACAAAAAATAAAAACCCCAGAGGTGATCAAATACCACCAAAAGAAAGCTTTATTTTTGGGAAAAAAATAAAACATTTTGTTTGGGTAGTGTTGCAATTGTCATTCAAAATGTGTGAGAGCTGAAAGCTGAAAATTGGTCTGGGCAGGAAGGTGTATAAGTGCCCTGTATTGAAGTGGTTAAAAACGATAAAAAAAATGCATTGATACATGTAGTACCCAGGCCCCATACCCTTTTTTATGGCCAATTACTTGCAAAGAAGCCTTCAAAATGGGGACTTTCGATTGCTCATGTCATTTCTCTATAGACTTCAATGGAGTTTGCGGTTCGGGGCAGAAATTCCCCCTGTTCGGGAGCTCTGCAGTGAACCAAACAGGGTGGGTGTTCGATCCATCTCTACTGGTGTACTCAGTGTTCTAATAAGAAAGGCTGCAGAGTCTGGATCCCTTTACAAGTATTTGAAGTGGTGTTCCAGCCCCCCACTAAAAATTAAAAGTCAGCGGCTAAAAATACTGTTAACCACTTGCCGACCGCTGCATGACGATATACGTTGGCAGAATGGCACGGCTGGGCATATGGACATATGGGTATGTCCCCTTTTAAGACACGGCATTGTGGGCACTCGTGCGCGCCAGCCGCAAGCTCTGTGAGTGTGACTGTGGGTCCCGCGGACTCGATTTCCAGCGGGAGTCCCGTGATCGTCTCGCGGAGAGGAAGAACTGATTACTGTGTAAATGTGACTGGCAGTGAAGGGGTTAACCAGTAGGGGGCGCTGAAGGGGCTAAGTGTGTCCTAGGGATGTGTTCTAACTGGGGGGATGGGCTACGTGTGACACGACACTGATTACCGCTTTAGATTACAGGGAGCAGTGCTCAGTGTCCTGTCACTAGGCAGAACGGGGAAATGCTTGTTTACATCAGCATTATAGAACACATAGAACACATCCCTAGGATACACTTAGCCCCTTCAGCGCCCCCTACTGGTTAACCCCTTCACTGCCAGTCACATTTACACAGTAATCAGTGCATTTTTATAGGACTGATCGCTGTATGAATGGTCCCAAAGTAGCGCCAAAAGTGTCCAATGCATTCACCATAATGTCGCAGTCACGATAAAAATCACTGATCGCCGCCATTACAAGTAAAAAAATTATTAATAAAAATGCCATAAAACTATCCCCCGTTTTGTAGACAATATTGGCTAGATTCACGTACGGCGGCTTAACTTTCTGCGGGCGTAGCGTATGTTATTTACGCTACGCCGCCGCAATTTAGATGGGCAAGTGCAGTATTCACAAAGCACTTGCTCCATAAGTTGCGGCGGCGTAGCGTAAATTGGCCGGCGTAAGCCCGCCTAATTCAAATGTGGAAGTGGTGGGCATGTTTTATGTAAACTAATAGTGACCTCACGTAACGTAGCGCCGTCCGTGGACGTATCCCAGTGCGCATGCTCCAAATCCCGTCGCAAAAAGTCAATGCTTTCGACGTGAACGTAACTTACGCCCAGCCCCATTCACGGACGAGTTTTACGCAAACGGCGTAAAACGTGAAAAATTTGACGGCTGTCCGATGTCCATACTTAACATTGGCTGCGCCATCTTTTTGGCGGTTTATCTTTACGCCTGAAAACGCCTTACGTAAACGGCGTATCTTTACTGCGACGGGTGAGCGTACGTTCGTGAATAGGCGTATCTTGCCGATTTACATATTCTAGGCGTAAATCAGCGTACACGCCCCTAGCGGTTGTATCTTAGCAACATTTAAGCGTATCTCAGTTTGAGCATACGCTTAAATATACGATTTAAGCTATCTACTGATACGCCCATCGTAAGTCTTCATGAATCTAGCTATATAACTTTTGCCAATCAATAAACGCTTATTGCGATTTTTTTTTTTTTTTCTTTTACCAAAAATATGTAGGAGAATACGTATACGTAATTTCTTTAAGCTCGAGTCTCAAACATGCTTCTAAATTCCAGATAGCCGCGTTTTGCAGCGTTTTCAGTGTTAGAGCGTTTTTAAAGCTGAAAGGGGGAAAGGGGTATTTATAATGGCCCAGATTCAGGTAACGATTTTGCCCTGCTCCCCCGCAAATATTTTGCGATGCCCTCGATTCACGGAGCAGTAGCTCCGTAAATTGCGAGGGCGCACCGGCAAAATTGCCTGGCGTAAGCGTGCGCAATGTTAATGATCCCGCCGGGGGCGGGAATCATTTAAATTAGACGCGCTCCCGCGCCGAGCGTACAGCGCATACTCCGTCGGGAAACGATCCCGACGTGCATTGCGGCAAATGACGTCGCAAGGACGTCATTTGCTTCAAAGTGAACGTGAATGGCGTCCAGCGCCATTCACGAATCACTTACGCAAACGACGTGAAATTCAAATTTCACGTCGCGGGAGCGGCGGCTATACTTTAGCATTGGCTGCCCCTACTATTAGAAGGGGCAGCCTTGCGCTAAAGTTGCCGTACGGAAACTCCGTACCTGGCTTGCGCAGGGCCCGCGCAAGTTTGTGAATCAGTGGTAGTATGCAATTTGCATACTACACGCTGATCACAATGGGAGCGCCCCCTAGCGGCCCACGCAAGAATGCAGCCTAAAATCTGCATGGCATAAGAGCCTTATGCCGCGCAGATTTTAGGCTGCAGTCGGTGTAACAAGGTTCCTGAATCAGGAGCACTCGTTACACCGGAGCAAGTAAGCAATTGCGCCGTGTAACCTATGGTTACACAGGCGCAATTGCTTCTTGAATCTGGGCCAATGTTTTTTTTTTATGTATATACACAAATGTTTTACCTTTTTAATTTCTGTTTTAAACTGTATGGGTTGGTATACAAGGTGAGGGTTTACTGAGAAAATCTGCGAACCAATGTCACAAGCAGGAAATACATGTACAAAATGCCTCCAGATTTCCATATGGCATTGAATGTTGAAGAAAATGTGTTATGAGCACTTCAAATGCTCTAAAGCACTCATTACTACTACTGTTGCGAACCCCTACAAAAATTATTTCAAGTGGTGTTTAAATCTCTTACATCACTTGCAAACACTGTGTTTGGCCTCCATAGGATCCAACCTTGACAGCATATTATACAAGGAACAGCTTGTGGCACCCAGAACCTGTTATCTTGTATTTGCTTGTGCTTTGAGCTCATAGGACAAAATTGCAACATGACCTGCGATTACTAGAGACAGATACAGTGGAAAAATCCTTACCCCTATTTTTGCATTGGAGTTTCTGAAGCTGAAGCAAGGGAATGGGATCTTTAACAGCTTATAGACTGTCCTACGTACATTTACTGCAGCAGGGTGGCCCTTAAAGCGGTTCTCCACCCTAAAGTGGAGTCCCGCTGATCGGAACCCTCCCCCCCTCCGGTGTCACATTTGACACCTTTCAGGGGGGAGGGGGGTGCAGACACCTGTCTAAAGACAGGTATTTGCACCCACTTCCGGCCACACGCTACGGGCGAAAGACGGGCATTCCGTCACATCCCGTCTGTCGCCCGTTGTGTGCTGGGAACACTCGGCTCCCAGCACACAGCGTGTGAGCCAATCGGCGGGCGCAGCGCGACTCGCGCATGCGCCGTAGGGAACCGGGCAGTGAAGCCGCAGCGCTTCACTTCCTGGTTCCCTCAGCGTGGATGGCGGGGGGAGCAGCAGAGTGACGAGCGATCGCTCGTGCTCTGCTGCGATCGGCGCTGGACTCCAGGACAGGTAAGTGTCCTAATATTAAAAGTCAGCAGCTGCAGTATTTGTAGCTGCTGGCTTTTAATATTTTGTTCCCATGGCACATCCGCTTTAAGTGCAAAATCACGTACCTGTATGCGATTTTCGTCTTCGGCTCCAGAACAAGGCAGATCGCCGTTCTGTCAGAAAGGAAAATGGAGATCTTGAGGATCTCGGCTTTCCTTTAGTGAAAGTACATCTCTCACAGTTAGAAAGCACTCAGAGGAACACATTTAAAGGGGTTGTAAATAGGGTGACCACGTGTCCCAGATTGCCCGGGACAGTCCCGCATTTTGCAGGTCTGTCCCGGGCACCTTCATTCCAGGACAATACAGTGTCCCGGAATGAAACTGACCCAGCTTCAGCCCGGGACAATCTGATGCCCCCAAAAATGGCCGCCATATCACTGCTTTACTCACTGACAGTACGTGTCCTGGCTGGGAATGCCTGGGGGAGCACATTCCCTGCCCCCTGCTTGTGATTGGAGAAATCATAAATCCCGCCTCTTGTGTCCAATCACTGTGCTGTGATTCGTTACAGCACAAGCTGATTTTTGGGAATGGATGGTAGTTTGGAAATGTGGTCACCCTAGTTGTAGAGGTTCTTTTTTTTTTTTTTAATAACAAACATGCCCCGATCCTTGTCTTCTGGGGTCCCTCGGCGGCTGTCTTGGCTCCTCCCCACATGAGCCAACCCCCGTTCTGGGAAGCTCTCTCCCAAGGAGGTTAGCTTGCAGATGCACTCCCGTGATACAGACGGCGGCTATAGCCGCCAAGTGTATCACTCTGCCTCGCTTCCCGGCGTGCCACGTTATTGATTAGATTGACAGCAGCGGGAGCCAATGGCTGCGCTGCTATCAATCTCCAATGAAGACCCGAGAACAGCCTGAAGACATGGGGCATAGATTGAATTAAGGTGAAAAAAATTATTCCTTTACAACTTCTTTAAACACTAAGGGGTAGATTCACAGAGGAGATACGACGGCGTATCTCCAGATACGCCGTCGTATCTCTGAGTCTGGCCGGTCGTATCTATGCGCCTGATTCATAGAATCAGTTACGCATAGATTTCGATTAGATCCGACCGGCGTAAGTCTCTTACGCCGTCGGATCTTAACTGCATATTTACGCTGGCCGCTAGGGGCATGTACGCTGATTTACGCCTAGAATATGTAAATCAGCTAGATACCCGAATTCACGAACGTACGCCCAGCTGACGCAGTACATTTAGGCAGGTTACGTTAGGCTTTTCCCGGCGTAAGGTTACCCCTGCTATATGAGGCGTATATGCGGCGCACCAATGTTAAGTATGGCCGTCGTTCCCACAACAAAATTTGAAAAATGTACGTTGTTTGCGTAAGTCGTCCGTGAATGGGGCTGGACGTCATTTACGTTCACGTTGAAACCAATGACGTCCTTGCGGCGTACTTTGGAGCAATGCACACTGGGAAATTCCACGGGCGGCGCATGCGCCGCTCGTGTAAAACGTCAATCACATCGGGTCAGGGTTAATTTACATAACACACGCCCACCTCTTCACAATTTGAATTAGGCGGGCTTACGCCGGCCTATTTACGCTACGCTGCCGCAACTTTCTTTTAAGAATATGGCACTTGCCTGTAAAAGTTGCGGAGGCGTAACGTAAATAAGATACGTTACGCCCGCACAAAGAAACGCCATTCTACGTGAATCTACCCCTAAAACCTTATTTTTTACAGCTATTTTCAAGTTAATTTTTTTGCTAGAAAATTGCTTAGAACCCCCAAACATTATATATATATATATATATATATATATATATATATATATATATATATATATATATATATATATATATATATATATATATATATATATATATATATATATATATATATATATATATAAAATTTTAGTAGAGACCCTAGAGAATAAAATGGCGGTTGTTGCAATATTTTATGTCGCACTGTATTTGCGCAGCAGTCTTTTTAAATGCAATTTTTTTGGAAAAAATTACTTTAATGAAAAAAAAAAAAACAATAGCCAGTAAAGTTAGCCCAATTTTTTTTGTATAAATGTAAAAGATTTTACGCCGTGATAATCGTGAGAGAATTGTGATCTTTATTCTAAGCAAAATAATTGTGATTCTCATTTTGGCCAGAATCGTGCAGCTCTAGTGAGGAGGCAACATATTGTCAAATACACTCAGATCGCTTATCAGGAAAGAAGCGGTGCCTGATACACTTGTGAATGAGCCCCAAGTTGCATTTGGCAGCGGCACCCTTAGGGCTCTTTCACATGTAAAGTTGAAGGGTGGTAAAACCCTGTGGTTGAGTCACAGTTTTACCGCCCCCAATCCCATACGCCTTTAGCTGCTGGCAACAGCCTAAGGTGTACACATGCCGCAGCAGGAATTAAGCCCCCTGTTTCTTCTGTGTAATTGGGGCCACTCTGCAAGTGCAAGTCCAAAGGGTTAAAGCAGGTGATAAGAAAGCAAAACAATGCTGCCTGCTTTAACCCCTTGTTTACTGTACTCACAAGGTTGCAGGGCACCTGCAGAGTGGCCTCATGCACTTGAATGTGTCATGCTTGGCAGGTGCTACCCCCATCAACCATGACAGAGCGTATAACTCTTGCTGCGGTTGTAATATGTGTAACCCCTGGCCCCTGCAGCTAAAGGGGGTGATAAAAACACACGTCTTAACTATAAGGTTTTACTACCCCCCAAACTGCAACTTTCCTGGGTCTTCTGACTTCTGAGTCACCTGCAACTTTCCTGGGTTAGCTGCACTTTGCCATAGACTTCCATTTTATCCTGCAGGTGTGGCACACTTTCTAAAAGTGCACCAAAACATCATGGGTTTTAGTGCGCTTTCAGAAAGTGCACCAAACCACCAGGAAATAATAGATGGCTGAACGCAGCAAACCCACACGGGTGTCCCGAAGAAAATCACGTCTCTGACAGGGCACTCGAGAAGAGGAGGAGCCACCAGCACCACTGAGGTACCCTAGGTAAGTATGATATGTTTGTACTTAAAAAAACAAAGAAAAATAGGGTTTAGTAACTCTTTACTTCTTCAAGCTATGATTGACCGTGAAGAATTTATGAAACTTTAAAAACAAATCTGAAACCAATGGGCTCATCTGACAACAATGGGCTTATACAAAAAAAAAGGGGGAATAAATAAATATGAAAATGGACAAAACAATGCCTTTGCCATTCACAGTAACTGGGGACAGTAACTCTGCTATCAATTTTCAAATCAGGTTTTTTATGGAAAAATGTAAAATCCAACTGAAAAGATATATCACCAGATAGGCTTTGGATCAACAAGCTCAGTTTTCATAGCTGCATCTTCATTTTCTTTTTATAGCAGCTGTGCTTGGTGTTCAACCACGACTATGCATTCTAATAGGTAGGCATCAGTAGTTCTAGCAAATTTGGTCAGTTTGACCCATCCCTCCCTCGGCAATGCAATTATGAGTTAGGAAGCTTGTTCTGAGGAATATGATTATTACTTGGTGAGAACAAATTCAATATTTTTACTTAAATATTACAAAAATTACAAAGGGGGGCAGGTTCAACTGGTATTGGCACGAGACAGAGAAACCTGGTAACAGTCCAAGCAGGTTTATCTTGCAATTGTATTCAACAAGCATAAAAACAAACACAATTTCAATGCACTGGGCCTTTACAGCAAGTCTACCGCATAAAACAAAACAAAATATCTCCCCATCCAAGTTGCTCAACTCAAGTCAGTTCCTTACAAACAGGGTGCCCCCTTATGATAAGATAATATGTGGACCTAGGAATGGATGTTTTATTCCACCAAAGATCCACAAAACCTCCTGGCTCCAGGGCCCAGAAAAATCTTGCCAGACAGTGTCTCACATACCCTCTCCCTTTGCCCAGGAGTCGGACCTGAAAAAATGTGTGCATTTTGCCAACATGCAATGGACAAGTTAGTCAATCATTATTTCCTTTCTAGGTCTCTGTCCTGTGTTCTACCTTAGACGTCTTGCAGGGCCAAAAGCCATCTTACAATTCTTGCATTGTTACCTTTGTTCTGATACATCCATTGTAGTGGAGACATGCTTTGTAATAAATTGGAACGGTTTTCTCAAAAGGTAATACCTCAAAGACTTTAATGCTCACTTTAGGGACAGCCACTCCCTTTCTACTATTGAATAGTCCCCCTCTGCAGGGGTTCGTTTCTGCCTGAGGTATGTCAGTGAATTTCTCCCCCATAAAACTTTCCTGAGACAAAAGTACAGGCCAACATCAGATACATATGTTGGTACAAAAAATGATTGACTGAAGTTGGGGGTAGTTAACACTGATCCCTTACACAATACTGCCTACAGCTCTTGAAAAGCTCCCTCTGACTATTCTTTTCATTTCACCAAGTTCAAATTGCTCCATTAGGTGAGATCAATAAGTGGAGCTGCTATAGGGGCAACACTGCTCACAAACCTCTAGTAGTTTCTCAAAATTCCTAGAAAGGCTCTGACATGTTTTTCCAACTGGTTTGGGGTGACCTGAAAAAACAAATGGATTCCAAACAAGTGATGTGGCTGGAGAACCCCCCTCCTGGGGGACTCTCCACTGATCAGTGGTTGCAGCCATAGATTTATGAGAGTTTTCCAGCATGGCCATTTGACAAAATGTTATCTAACAATTTACTTCTGTTGAACAGGGAGGGCTAAACACAGATCAGAATTTGTCCACTCCCTGCTAAACTGGCCAAATTTCGATCCATCAATACCCAGCCTTAGATGCCTTTTGACCCCACCCCATGAACTGCTGTATCCCAAATATCAAGCTTCTTTATGTTGCACATTTTTTTGGATCAGCTTTTAACCCAGCCTTACCAATAAAGAAACTAAAACTGCCTGGACCTTCTAAAGGTGGGAATTGCAGTTAAGACTGAAACGGACAACATCATCCAGATAAACTAAAGCATACGCTTTGTGGGGCTTAAGAATACAATCCAAAATTCTTTGAAATTAGGCCAGGGCCTTATGTGAGCCAAAATGGTAAAGACCCTCTTGTGTCACAAAAATTGTCCTTTTCCTTTGCCATGTCTGTTAAGGGAACCTGACAATACCCTTTAGTAAGATCAAGGGTGATAATATACCTGGTGGGACACACTCTTTCTATTAACATCCACCCGAGGCATGGGACAAGCATACAATCTGGATATTTAATTTAGTTCCCTGTCATTGTTGCAGAACCTCATGCTGACAAGCGGCTTAGGGATGAGCAAGGGAAAAGATTTATTTGAGTTTCAGAGGTAACCAATAATGTTCTAACTTTACCTGAATGGGAGACTCATCCACACTATCATGATGTAGTGCCCCCTTTACTTTCAGTAAGGGCACTACGCTAAAGTTAGTGGGAGAATGATAGAGGTAAGTTGCTCTCATTCAAAATTTTGTTAAATTTGGCTGTCGCCAAATCCTGGATTGTCTTGTGGTCAGTCTGTGTATCCAGAGATACGGTCTCATCTCTGGACGGCAGATGGCACCAGAGGGATCCAGGCGGAGCCGCTTCTTCCCAGCAGCCAATGAGAGGAGTTGAGCCTCGCTGTGCATGCTAGGAGGGGGTATTTCTGTGGCAGAGGCCGTCGTTCTGGGTTCTTCGCAGGTTCATGGTTCCAGGTGCGGCACCCACCTTTAGGGTGTGCGCACATCACGGGCCCCACCACTATGGCCTACCTGGCCAGGGGTCGCGCGCTACGCGGAGTTCCAGACTCTGGGCCCTTCTGGCCTGGAGCAACTGATGCTACAAAGGGGCCCCAGTGACTTACTGGGTCCCCAATTCTACTGAGGAGATCCCAGGCTGTTTGCCGTTCGGTGGGGGATCAGCTTGAGGAGAACCCGGAGGCAGGTTATCCAAAAGGGCTTGAACGAACCATCGGGGATCTGGTGACCGGACATTGACAGGTACACTTGCACTGTCAACTGGTGACCCTGAAGTGATCTATTGGGAGGATTTGCTCTGCTGTTCACATTGTCAGCATTGAGCCTGTGGCAGAGGTTTCATCTGGCATCCTAATCTAATCAGAGCCAAGTCGGTGGCAGAGACTTGTTCCTCCCAGTTACCTAAAGTGGCGCTCCGGCTGCCAGGCCTGTGGCAGAGGTCTGTCCAGGGGCACTTCACCCACTCTGGCTAGAGTGGCGACGTATCGTTACAGCTGTAGAAAAGCAGGACTGCTTTTCCTTATCCAAGGCCTGATACCGCAGAGTTCCTTTATTTCGTCAACCTTTTCTGTCTACCTCAAGTTGATGTTGGTCGTGTTGGACCAAGAAATAAAGCATTCAGAAAACTTCATCTGCAGACTGGACATTCAATTACTGCTCTACTCACTACTTTCTCCCCTAGACAACACATAGAGGTAACTCAATTCGCCGATCCCAAAATAATCAGCGGCTCCTGAGGGGGTAGCGCTACAATGATAAATTACATTTGTTCAGCCAGGTAATTTTGAAAACTTGTTTTTTTTTTTTTTGCAAAGAACTCTTTCACCTCCTGAGTAACAAACAGGGTCTCTGATATCCTAACTTCTGATGTACTGTACTTTCCACTGGTGATGCTTTAGGTTTGCTTCCTGTTGAGAGAGCTTCATGATCCTTTCAGAGTTTTATTAGGTTGATATCTTATATTTGGAGGGACTTTCTTTTTCCAGGCTGGAATTCTTGGCATTCTTGACATTACTGATTTCTTCCCTGATCTCATAGGGCTCTGCCTCTTTCCCAGAAATGTACTCTCTACAGCGGGCACCAAATCTAAGGCCTTGTACACACGATAGGATAGCCAGAGGACAACGGTCTGAAGGACCGTTGTATTAGGTTAACCTATGAAGCTGACTGATGGTCCGTCGTGCGTACACACCATCAGTTAAAAAAACGATCGTATTAGAACGTGGTGACGTAAAACACAACAACGTGCTGAAAAAAAACGAAGTTCGATGCTTCCAAGCATGCGTCGACTTGATTCTGAGCATGCACGGGTTTTTAACCGATGCTTTTGCATACTAACGATCAGTTTTGACCTGTCCATCGGTTAAATTTTAAAGCAAGTTCTCATTTTTTTAACCTAAGGTTAACTAACCTATGGGGCCTACACACGATCGGTTTGGACTGATGAAAACGGTCCTTCAGACCGTTGTCCTCTGGCTATCCTATTATGTGTATAAGGCCTTAGACTCTGGGGTTGATTTACTAGAGGCAAGAGCAGTTGCAGTTGCTCCAGAGCTTAGTAAATGAGAAGAAGCTCTGCTGACTTCCATCATCCAATCATGTGCAGGCGAAAATGCATTTTTTTTTTCTTTTCCTTGCACATGATTGGGTACTGTTTGCAAAGTGAAGCTTTACCTCATTTACTAAGCTCTGGAGCAACTGCAAAGTACACACTCAGTCAAGTTGCCTTTAGTAAATCAATCCTTCTGGCTTTATACACAGCAAGGAGTTTCTAAATTGTATTAAGAAACAAACAGAACTGAAATTATAATTATAAATAAAATGTTTACTTATCAAAAATCCTTTCTGTGCCTTTACATTAAAAGCTGAAAGGCAACACATAAAAAACGAATTCTATCAAACATTTATATATATTTATAGCATGAGAGCGAAGGAGTCAAGCATCATAAGTTATATTACCTTGGATCTATTCAACCCCTTTGACACCAGAATCTTTATTAGACTTGGATAGACAAACATAATTTAGCCAAATAGAGCATTTTGACTAGTGATATGAATAATTTGAGCATTATTAGCCTTTGCCATCAAGGTGATGAAGAATGACTGATTCTGAATGTAAAAAGTTGATTGAAGAAATTTGTTGTGACTTTATCCTCATAATGTATTTTGCCAGCAAAGTGAAAACATCTTTTGTATGTGCCTAATGTTGCATGAGTCAGCAGAGATTTAGTTACCCAGTGCAATGCCACTATTCTGAGAACTTGCAGATTTAACCACTTGCTTACTGGGCACTTAAACCCCCCTCCTTCCCAGAACGATTTTCAGATTTCAGCGCTGTCACATTTTGAATGACAATTGCACGGTCATACAACACTGAACCCAAATATCACCTTTTCCCCACAAATAGAGCTTTATTTTGGTGATATTTGATCACCTCCTGTGGTTTTTATTTTTTTGCAAAAAAAAAATTAAAAGACAGATTTAAAAAAAAACATTTTTTTTATATTTTGTTATAAAATTTTGCAAACAGGTAATTTTTCTCCTTCATTGATGTACACTGATGAGGCTGCACTGATGGGCACAGATGGGCTGCATTGATGGGCAAAGATAAGGCAGCACTGGTGGGCACTGATAGGCGCCACTGGTGGGCATTGAGAGGTGACACTCAGAGGTGACACTGAGAGGTGGCACTGATGAGTGGCACTGAAGGGCATTGATAGGTGGAACTGGTTGGCACTGAGAAGTTGCACTAATAGGTGGCATTGATAGGTGACAGTGATGGGCACTGATGGGTGCCAATAATGGGCACTGATCAGCACTGGTAGGTTACACTGACAGGAAGCATTACTACGTAGCACTGATGAGGCACTGATTGGCACCACTGGTGGGCATTGATGGGTGGCACTCGTGGGCATTGATGGGTGGCACTGTGGGTACTGGCAGGTGTCAGGTGGCCCTGGCAGGTGGGCACAGATGAGGCAGAATTGCCCCTTTCTCTTTGGGAGCGATGTCCCTTGTACACAAGCCGGTGATCAGCTTTTTTTTCTTCTCACGCTGACAGGAAAAAAAAACGATTAGCGATCCTTTGTTTACATCATGTGATCAGCTGTCATTGGCTGACAGCTGATCACATGGTAAAGGGCCGGGACTGGCCCCTTACACGGATGTGTGATCACCCGTGTCTCAGTGACTCGGTGATCACAGCGCGTGCGCCCTGCAGGGGGTGCGCATTGTGTGTGCAAAAGGGAGGACATCTATTGACGTCCTCCCGGATTTTCAGGTCCACGCTGTGGCCGTCATTCGGCTATAGTGCGGGCCTCTAGTGGTTAGCATACAAGATCTGATCCCTTTTGACTGACTTTATGGGCATGTATGGTCTGGCCACTGATTATACAATCTGATAATACAGTGTTCAGGGCCAAAATGTCTTTTGTTTTAAATAGAGTAGATGGTGATTAGAACTCTTGTTGCCATCTGTGTGTGCAGATTTCCATTCACTAAGACCCCTTTCACACTGAGGAGTTTTTCAGGCGGTACAGCGCTAAAAATAGCGCTGCTATACCGCCTGAAAAACTCCTGCACTGCATTGTCATTGTGAAAGCCTGAGGGCTTTCACACTGAGACGATGCGCTGGTGGGAGAGAATTTTTTTTCCTGCCAGCAGCATCTTTGGAGCGGTGAGAGGAACGGCGTGTATACCGCTCCTTCACATTTAAAACAATGGGAAACTGCGGCAATACCACCCGCAATGCGGAGGCGCATTGCTGGTGGTATTAACCCTTTATCGGCCGCTAGCGGGGGTTAATACCGCACCACTAGCGGCCGAATCCCGCGGCAAATCCGACGGTATAGCGCCACTATTTTTAGTGGCGCTTTACCGCCACCGCGCCTCCCGCCCCTTAGGCAGGCCATACATGGTTCGAATCTCGTCCAGTTCAGCAGGCTGAATGTACCAAGTTGATTGATCAACTTGTGTAAAACTAGCATGCCGGGTTTTACCTTCCATTATCGATAGGAACTACTATAGCCGCTAGCAATAATCACTGTCTTCCCCCTGGGGGATAGCAACAAATAAAATGAAATGCTACTTAGAGCCGGTTCACATTGGGGCGACTCGTCAGGCGACTCAGTCGCCTGAAAAGTCGCGTCCCATTCTATTCAATAGAACCGTTCTAATAGGAGCGACGCAAGTCGCTCTGACTTAGAAAAAGGTTCTTGTACGACTTTGGGGGCGACTCGGGGCGACTTGCATTGACTTCTATACAGAAGTCATTTTGCAAGTCGCCTCTGAAGTCGTCTTCAGGACGCCTTGAGGAGTCGCCCCCAAAGTCGTGCCGCCCCAGTGTGAACCGGCTCTCACTCTTTCCAAAACAGCAACAACAAAAAAAAGTTTTACTATACATACAATTTTGGAATACCGTATCTATGTACATCCAAGAGAATGAACTGTTTCAGCAGAATGAACAGTGTCCGCTCACATCAATGCATCGCTTTGGGAAACCTTGTTTGTGGAGGTTTTCATGTATTCAAGTCAAAGTATAGCTAGCAATAGTTACTCAAATTCAATTGGGCTTCTTCTGTGATATTGAAGACATTTTACAACTCATCCCAAATGTCTTTGCTGTATATTTGGTAACAATAGGCTAAGTTTGAATATTAATTAATTAAACAAAAATAAGACCTGTTAAACATTATACTGCAAAGAAATGTAGATTAATGTAGGTCTTACCTGGAGGTTTTTCTGTATCAGATGCTGGTGCTGCAGTACAGCATACTACACCAGTAAGGACAAGCAGGCATCCCAGTAACTTCATGACTGATTAGCACTATGTTTCATTTGCTCTCTGCCAATTCTAGTTGCTTCTTCAACTTCAGCAGGAACCGAAGTATGTCAAACCACTGAGGGACCTGGTTTATAATCTCCAAATTAACTTCTGCCTTGTTGGAGTTTCACAATCTGTGTTCAAGAATGCAAGAGGTGGGAGGTGGTCTCTCCCTTCTGTCTACTTCCCCCCTCTGTGAAGCAAACACAACAAAGATTTGAATTGTGGATCTTTAAACTACTCTTATGTTGGAGATTGCTCCTCACTTGTTTGTGCAATAAGGTAAATACGGAGTTGCATAAATTAAACTTTGCTTTGTGATTATCAGGAAACCCTGGCAGCTTTGTTTAAAGGATTTCTGTGGAAAGTATTGCAAAACCTGCTAATAAGATTACAAAAGTAAAAAAAAAAAAAAGAGGGAAAGTGCTGTTTATGTCAGACCTTTGCATGAACAAACAATTAATACAAAATGTCCTAACTTTTTTTTTTGCAATAATGGTTTGAAATAAATACATCTAGGGGGGCGCATGCGCGGCGCGACGCTGATGGGAAGTGCCTAGTCTCTTCTCCTCCACACCCGGGCACATAACGGCCGATTCCCCAGGGCTATAGCACTCGTTTCTGGATAAAAACTATCAGCACCCCTGTGGGAACTCGAGGTGCATGCCAGGCACAAAAAAGAAGAAAAATCGGAGACAGCATCACTCGCTGACCAACTTTCTTCTGAACGTGGAGCAGAGAGCAGGGAGGATGTCCCAAAATGGCGCCAGCAGCAGCATGTGGGGAGAGGAAGAAATCATCTCACATCCTCCTAAAAGCATGGATAATCGTGAGTACAACAACACCCCCCTCTCTAAAGCTGATCTAGATGAAAGTCTCACATCAATCTTTAATAAACTGGTGGAAAAGATAGAGAAAGAAGTGCATAAATCCACCGCTGCACTTTCCCAGGAAATTGCTAATATAGGAGGACGCACTGATCTATTAGAGACAAAACATGATGAGCTCTCCTTAGCACATAATGACCTGAGAAAGGACTATGAAAATCTGGCTGATAACTTTGCCTTTATGCAAGCCCAGGTCGAGGATTTGGACAATCGCAATCGCCGCCAGAATATTAGATTGCGCGGTATACCTGAAACCATCACAGATTTATTACCAGCAGTATCCAAAATATTTCATGGTCTTCTCCCAGAGAAACCACTATCAGCCTTCGCCTGTGACAGGATACATAGGGCCCTCCGTCCTAAACCCCCTCCTGAAAACCCCCCCAGGGATATTATCATGTGCATGAAGGATTTCCTGGTAAAGGAAGACATCATGCGTGCCTCCAGAAACAGCCACAATATCTCCTATGAAGGGAAACGTGTACAAATCTTTCCTGACATCTCCCCAGCCACCTTAGACAGAAGACGCAGGATGAAGGAGGTCACTTCTGTCCTACAATCAGCCAGGATAAGATACCGCTGGGGTTTTCCCTTTAAACTGACAATTCCACACAATGGATCCACTTATACAGTTTACAATGTGATAGAAGGTAAAGAGCTGCTGATTAAATTGGGTCTTTTGCCCAATGAACCCCACCCGAGACTTCCAGTCACTCCACGACCCTCTCCCATTTGGTCTACACCTTCCAACAGGCGCAGCCAGAGAGACCAAAGAAGATTATTCAACCCACATCAAAATTAATCCATCCCAATCTTCAACTGTCTCATCATGTCTTTGCACTATCCCCACTAAAAGATCCTGCAGAACAAGATACTACAGCTCAAATACTTAAAAATCTACACATAAAGCCAAAGTAAATCATATTTGCTGTTTCTACAGAGCAAACAGGAAGCTACCAGATCTTCTCTACTTCAGCTCATCCTGAAAACCTGGGTTTTACATGTCCCCCACGAAAGCCCCACTCCCCCCTACAGGAAGGATCTCAATTCTCCTCGCTGTGCCGCACAGCTACTTCAAAGGATGCTGCAACAGTCACTTCAAGAGCCAGTGTTTTTTGCACTGTTCTACCTCCACCCAACAAACACTTTTCCTTATTCAGTACAAGACACACAGCTATACAGATTATTTCTATAATGCAAACTGGCATTATTTGTGCACAAGAGGGAGAATATGTTTGTATTTTCTGAAACCTGAGTACTACACGAGACTACCACACATTCTGCAGAGCAATCATGGGGCTGCCAGGACTTCCATACTACTTCAGCTCAACCTGAAAACCTGGGATATATACATCCCCCACGAAAGCTTCACTCCCCCCTAATGGAGGAACTTCAATTCTCCTCACTGGGCTACACAGCTATTTCAGAGGATGCTGCAACATTCACTTCAAGAGCCAGTGCTTTTTGCACAGTGCTACCTCCATCCTACAAATATATTGGCTTTTTCTGTGCAGAGTACACAGCCATACAGGTTATTTCTCTACTGCAACCAGATGTAATTCATGCACAATGAGGAGAATCATTTTGTACTTCCTAAAACTTGAATCCCAGGGGTTTACATGAGACTGCCACACAATCATCCTAGGCCGCACCATCTTGGCTGAAATGAACATAATTCTATTCTCAGGATCACATCTCTCTTCTATTCCCCCCTAAACAATTTAATGCCACTGTCAAATGCTTGGGGCCTGTTCTCTGTTCTCTATTATTAGAGTGTTATTGTTGCTGCAATGCAGTTTTTTAGTTGCCAGCATTGACATGCAGAATCTCTTACAGTTTAACCTGTTCTTTTGCCCGGGTGTGTCCGCCGTTGCTAGTTTGACCCCACTCCTGCCTCGACCCATATCTAGGTCACCTCTGAGATGACCTGGCTGGATCTGACGCAGGATAAGGATAAAATTTTTTTATTATCCTTCATATTGTTTTTTTTTATTTTTCTCTTTAGTATATCTATTTTGACTATAACCAGTTCAAAAGGGTTTTCACCCCTTTTACTGAAACTGGTCGACACTAGGAGTTATATCTCCTATAAATCAATACTGAAAAATTCGTACTTATTTTACACATGCATAGAGTATAAGTTCTATTGTTCTTTTCTTTCGACAGGTATACATAACCCATATTTTTTGTATCTAAGTAATATCCAATTATTGACATGTATTTCAGAGACACTAAGCCTACACAACTATCTCTCGCACTCACAATGTTTTCTACACCAAGGGGACAGGTCTTGTAGTGTTCACAGATACACTACCCAGTCAGGCATTACTCTATATGGCTGGCTTTTGATAGTACCGATTATTTTGTTGATAGCTGACCACAATCCTGATTATGGGTATTAAAATTATTTCCCACAATACAAACGGGTTTAACTCACCCAATAAACGGAAAAAAGCCTTTCAACAATACAAAAAACTTGGGGCAGACATTATCCTACTCCAAGAGACCCACTTTGCCTCCTCTAATCACCCCAAATATTTTCATAAATCTTATAATCAAGTATACTTCACCACCTATGATAATAAAACAAAAGGTGTTGCCATTCTTATACGAAACACAATTATTTTTGATGTTCAGCATGTATTCAGAGACCCTGAGAGTAGATACATAATTCTTAAGGGCACTATTAACAATAGGGAAATCACCATAGCCTCTGTATACGCCCCAAATGATACTCATACATCCTTTTTCCTCAAATTTTTTGAGACACTGGATAAATACCACTCACCTCACATACTAATTGGCGGGGACTTTAACCTAGCTGCCCACCCAACCCTCGATAGAAGTTCCATATCCCCACATACAAAATCCTTTTCTAAAACTATAAACAGACTACTCAACAAAGCACAATTATTAGACACATGGAGAGCTCACAACACAGGGATCAAAGCATATACCCACTACTCACATCCACATGACTGCTATGCTAGGCTCGACTATATACTCTCCACTCCTGTCATCCTAGCCAACTCCACTCAAGCACAGATTCACCCTTGCCCTTGGTCAGACCACAACATTTGCACATTCACTACATCATACATAGGCCTATCTCCCTCTCCCCATAACTGGCGTCTCAATGACTCCCTCCTAACAAACACCAACAACAAGGCTACCATATCCACACACATAGAAAACTACTTTACAGATAACATCAATCAGGAAACTCCACCTACCTCAATATGGGTGGCCCACAAAGCAGTTTTGAGGGGCCATATTATTAGCTTAGCGGCATCCAAAAATAAAGAAAGACAGGCAGACATTAAACGCCTTACTAATGAACTTCACCATCTATATATCAAATTGCACCATGCAGTGGATCCTGCTACCACTGCGCAAATACAAGAAAAACGCAAAGCCTTAGACGCACTCCTCTCAAACAATGTTGAAAAATCCCTTAGATTCTCCAAGGCTAAATACATGCTACATTGCAACTCCCACTCAGCCATGTTTGCAAGGAAACTTAGACAAGACAACAACCCCACACACACATACAAACTTAGAAACAATGATGGTGAACTGGTCTCCCACCCACAAAAAGTAATGGAAATTTTCACCTCGTTTTATCGGGACCTTATGTCAAATCCCAATTCCCCTCCAAACGAGGCCGCAAAATCCTGGCTTGAAAACCTTAACCTTCCTTCCCTCAGTCGGGAGCATGCTGACTCCCTCAACTCACCCTGCACAATAGATGAAATCATACGTATTATCAAATCACTCAAATCCTCGACAGCTCCAGGCCCTGATGGTTACACCTCCTTGTACTATAAGAAATATGCCCCCCTACTTGCCCCACATCTTAAAAACCTTTTCAATCACATCCTAGAAGGAAATTCATTCCCAAAAGAAATGCTATTAGCAAACCTATCCCTGATCCCCAAACCCAACAAAGATCATTCTCTACCCCAAAATTTCCGCCCCATATCAGTCCTAAATAACGACCTAAAAATCTTCGGTAGGATCCTAGCAGATAGACTCGCCAAAGTAATTTCCCCCCTTGTACACATTGACCAATCCGGTTTTATACCCAACAGACAAATTACAGACAACATCAGACTAGTGGCTAACGTGATTCAAGACGCTAACCTTCATAAACGTCAAACCTGTCTCCTTAGTCTTGACATCCACAAGGCGTTTGACAGTGTCAGCTGGCCCTACCTGAATTACTTACTCCCCAAATTTGGAATCACTGGGGCATTTCTACAGGGATTTAACGCCCTATATAACTCCCCACAGACCCGCATCCGATTGCCTGGCATCAACTCTGATTTCTTTCCACTAGGTAAGGGTACCAGACAGGGCTGCCCCCTATCCCCACTCCTCTTTGCTTTAGCAATAGAGCCCTTAGCCCAAGCTATCAGAGATAACCCGGATATAAGGGGGTATACCAAAGAACATCAAGAATACAAAGTTAGCTTATATGCTGACGATGCACTGGTATATATCACAAACCCACATACCTCACTACCTGTACTTCTCAAACAACTAGACCTCTTCCATAAAGCTTCAGGACTCAAAATTAACTTAAGCAAATGTTCAATATTACCCATTAACTTCCCCTTACAGGAACTAGCCCTACTTCAATCCAACTTCCCCTTTACGTGGATTTCTTCCTCATTCAAATATCTTGGTGTAAACATCACTCCCCTCTACAATGGTCTATTTAAAGCCAATTATACCCCATTATTCGCACGCATCACATCTCTTTTAAAAACCTGGTCCTCCTACCATATCTCTTTTTTGGGCAGAATCTGCGCAATTAAAATGAACATACTCCCAAAACTTTTATATTACTTTCGCACTATACCAATCAACGTTCCTAAATCTAAACTTGAGGCACTTCAAAGACTCATTAATAAATTCATATGGGCTGACAAGCGCCCAAGATATAGTTACGCCCTACAATTTAAATCACAATCTAATGGTGGTCTGGGTCTTCCCAACTTATTTAAATACTATTTAGCAGCACGCCTATCACAAATAACCCAATGGTTTTCCCCAAATAAAAATGTCCCTTGGATAAACTTTGAGTCCTCTTCCATATGCCCATCATACTTACAAGGGATACTCTGGTCCAAATACGTCCTTTATAAAGACCTCATCAAACGCAACATGATAGTTGCTCACGCATTTAAACTATGGCAAAACATACAAGACACTTTCTCACTTGCATCAACCATCTCCCCATTCACTTCATACCTAGGGGATCCTAGACTACCTCTTGCATATAAAAACAAACACTCATTCACCATCTGGATTGATGGTGGACTAACTTCCTTAGGATCACTACAATCTAAATGGACTTTTAGAAGTTTCGAGTCCCTTCAGAAGGACTTTAATCTCCCCTCTTCAGAAAAGGAAAGATTTTCCTTAATAAAATCATTCTTTCAAACACATTTTTCACTCTCCACGAACCCTAATATTACAATCTTTGAGAGGATATGTAAATCTTCCTCCAGAGACAAAGGTACAATCTCTAGACTCTACAATTACCTGAATGACGTCTCAACACCCGAAAAAACCCAACCCATGCTACACTGGGAAACGGATCTAGACATTAACCTTCCCCCAGACACATGGTATACTATGTCAGAAAACCTCAGAAAAAGCAACAAAGCAGTTTCCTTTAGAGAAACTCCAACAAAATTATTTACAAGGTGGTACCTTACACCATCCAAGATACATACCTTCTACCCGTCGGTTTCCCCTGATTGCTTCAGGGGCTGCCGTGCTGAGGGTACTCTGCTTCACACCTTCTGGAGCTGCCCACGTCTATCACATATCTGGCATGAAGCAGCTCGCAAATTCGAAGACTCCTCCAAACACAAAGTTTCCCTCACCCCATTAATTTGCCTTCTATACGGAAATGTTCCAGATATTCCCCCGCCATGCACCAAACTCCTCCATTCACTATGTAGTTCAGTGCAATGGATGATCGCATTCAATTGGAGAACTGACAAAGTTATATGGTCACAGGTACTAGATAGAATGGAAGTATTAAAACTATCAGAGAAAATTTACCACACAATACATGATAATATTCACGTCTTTGAGGCCAAATGGGCATATTGGTAGGTCAATATGTGATGCCTATGTTATATCTCTTATTATTCTTTATTTTTGTATATACATATTAAATTTTGGTGATATGCTGCTTGATTACCATATACTCACCTAATGACCAAAAACACTAAAATGTGCCTTGTGTGTTACCATGTCATCATTTTTCCTCTAAAGAGGGTTGTGTTTATACTTTTTTTTTTACCTATGCTTGTACTCTAATTTTTATAATCACAATAAAAATCTTTTGTAAACAAAGAAATAAATACATCTATTTATTACAGGTACTTATATAGCGCTGTCAATTTATTCAGCACTTTACATTTATGTTGTACATTTACATCAGTCTCTGCCCTCAAGGAGTTTACAATCTAGAGGCCCATACACAGGATTGGATTTTCCAACAACAATGGTCCGAAGGACGTGTTTTATCGGACAATCCGACCATCTGTATGCTCCATCGGACAATTGTTGTCGGAATTTCCGACAACAAATGTTGGCTGTGCACACTCTCAAATTTTCCTGGCAACAAATGCGTTAAGTCGGATCATCCTATCGTGTGTACACAAATCCGTCGGACTAAAATCCAAAGTACGGTCTTGTAAAACTAGCGTTCGCAATGGAAATATCACATATTGTGATGCGGCAAATTATGAAATCTTGAAATGCAGCGCACATTCTCTTCTTTATAATGGGATAATAATAAATCTGCTTTGCTGGTGATACTAACGGAGTAATGACAAACGTATTTACAAAGGATTGGTGTTCTAGTGATATCAAGAATATATATTTTTTTTAAATGTAAAAAAATATTTGTGTCAAGTTAGTACAACCCCATTATACTCCATTATATAGTAGTTTTGAAGCTCAAAGCTTCAACTCTGTTTGTGTCCCTTGTGTAGCGCCCCCTTACTTTCAGTATGGGCACTACGCTAAAGTTAGTGGGGAATGGGAGAGTTACTTTGCTCCAATTCACAATTTATTTAAATTGTGACTTCTGTCCTTCCAGAAAGGTCCACTGGGTCAGTCTGTGCTCAAGGGATGCGTTACCATCCCTGGCCAGCAGTTGGCACCAGTGAGTTTTCCTCAGCAGCCAATTAGAGGAGTTTTTCCCTCGCAAGGCATGCTGGGGAAGGGTATATCTGTGACAGGTGTCAGTGTTCTAAAATCTTTGCGGGGTCCCGGTTCCAGGTGCGGCATCCACCTTCAGGGTGCGCGCATCCATGGACCCCGCCAGCGTGGCCCACCTGGCCAAAATTGCAGGCTACACAAACGCTCATCCGGAGGTAAAATGGGACTCCAGAAATCTACTGGGTTCCCGGTTTTATTGAGAGGATTCCAGGCTGGGTGCCGTCCGATTCGGGGATCTGGTGACTGGAATGCTGACAGGTACGCTTTGCTGTCAACCGGTGACCTATGCTAAAAATCCACTGGGAGGATTCGCTCTGTTCATCCATTTAGCTCACCTAAAGTGATTGGCCTGTGGCAGAGGCCCTAGAGCCAGGTCTGTGAGAGAGACCTGTTCCTCCCAGAAAATCGGCTGCCAGGCTTGTGAGAGGGGTCTTTACCCACTCCGTCTGAGAGTGGCGGCGAGTTATAACTTGGCACTCTATTGAGCAAGGGCTGCTCAATTAATATCCAGGCCTGATACTGCAAGGTTCTTCTTTTCCTTCATCAACCTGTTCTTCCCACTTAATGTTGATGTTGGCCGTGATGGCCTGGAAATAAAGCATTGGAAAAACCTTTATTCACTGCCTGGACATTCGCTCACTGTTTGGCTCACTGCTATCACCCCTAGACACACTGCAGGGTAACTTAATACGCAGATCCCAAAACAATCAGTGGCTCCTTCGGGGGTAGCGATACACTTGTTATTAATTTTAGATTGTATTTTAGAAACGTACCTGCCTACTCCCAAACTGTCATTTGAAGTTAAACACACAAGCAAGTATTTTTTATAATATTTATTGTTTTTGAATAGTAAGCAAAAGAAGGGCATATAAAAATCAAGAGGAAGGCAGCAATGGATCAACTGGTGGAATTGGTGAAGCCTCTGTACCCCAGGGCAGGCTTCAATTATGTGAAGAGCAAAACTGGGAACCTGAGGAGTGCATACAATAGGGAGCACAAGAAGGTCGTGGACTCCGAGAGATCGGGAGCAGCAGCAGAAGACATATATGTCCCCAGGCTGTGGTACTACAACAGGCTATGATTTTTGACAAACCCGACTGAACCACGCCCATTGCTCTCCACACTTCTTTCTACATCAGCTGAGGCCATTTTGAAAAAAAAATAGTAGATATATTCTCTGTCATCAAAATTAACAAACTGAAACAAAAAGAGCAAATGATACACAGAAAAAGGAACTAAACTATAACCAAGAAAATCATACCTAAATAAAAAATAAAATATATAAATTAGTAGCCCCAAAAATTCCCAGACCAGTGGCCTTGTTTGGGATCCTGGGGCTGAATTTTCCACTGACCACCATGCTGCTGGGGTGGGTAGGGTTGCTGAGGTTGGTAGGGTTGCTGAGGTTGGTAGGTTTGCTGAGGTTGGTAGGGTTGCTGAGGTAGGTGCGGTTGCTGAGGTGGGTAGGGTTAATAGGGTGGGTAGGCTTGTTGTGGAGGTGTGTGCTCCAAATCACACACATGTGTTTTAGGTGTTGGCTCATGTTTCCTTGCCTTGCTGAGGAACTGGAGGATTAGCCCCTCACATAGCTCCCTTTACTCCTCCTCCACCTCCCAAAGCTTATTAGCAGTGAAACAGCCAAACCCTTCAGCACATAGGCCACGGCTGACTTCCTGAGTTGGGCAACACCCTGGTGCTGTTGTGATGGCTAATGTTGCCCGACTCAGGAAGTCAGCCGTGGCCTCATCCAGGTTGTGGCTGTTCCTGGTCCTTTTGGCAGGAGGGCACAGGGGAGGGATTTGGCACTCCGTTTGCCCGATGGGCTCGGGCTTCACAGTTTGAGAATACTAATATTAATGTCTCATATGGCCTTCAAATTTAAAAAGTTGAACTTTGTAAGTTCCAGAGTTGGGGATGTGTATGTTCTGCTTTCAAACATGCCTGTTTAGCTACTAAAAATGTTATACACAAATAACAATGTTGGTTTGTTCTAAAACCATAAAACGCACATGTGAATGTGCTTGTATTAAAACGTTTTTTTTTTATAAACAATGTATGGCTTCTTATGTCAATGCCCAATACCAATGTATTTGTTAAGTTGGTGTAGTTACAGTGACAGTGTACTCTAAAATATGTATAGCAGAGCCTTAGCACAACATAATAGGTAGCTCAAGGTGAGATTGTCACCTCATGTAGCACATAAGGTACGTTTGCACTATTGGAGAAAATTACAAAGATTAAGGCTATTTGCAAACCTAGTAAACACAGACAACAGTAGTTCAAATGAAATAGTTGTTTATGAACAATTCAAAGATTTAGTCATGATCAACAACATTTTACTGCCAAGCCACTGCCCCTCTACCCACAAAGTAGTCCATATATTGTTTACGGACAAGACAGGCATTCTGGGAGGGCAAACCAGCACATCCACTTTATAGAGCTGGCATCACAGCCTCTTCAGCTGGGTGTAGAACGGAAGGGTCAGCATCTGTTTGCCCTGATGCAATGTGGCTGCTAGCATTCTTTCTTAAAAAATTGTGGAGAATGCAGCAGCACAACACAACATGGTTTATTTTATACTCGGCTAAGTTTATGGAGGTTAAAAACAGCCTAAAGCAACTGTAGAATATACCAAAGGCGTTTTCCACCACCCTTCTGGCACGAGGTTCCTCATAGGAAAGGCCTCATCTGCCACAAAAACAAAATTGAGGCCCTCAACATTGTCATGAGCATGTGGCAAATGTAAGGTGCCATTCTGTAGCTGATGGTAGAATTTGGTATCCATCATGACACCTCCATCCGATTGGCGCCTATTCTTCCCCACATCTGGGTACAGGAACTCGTATGTTGCAGACACTACAGTAAGCATAACTATGCTGCAAAAGCCTTTGTTATTAAAGAAATATGATCCTGAGTTGGGTGATGGGACAGTCCTCACATGCTTCCCATCAATGGCAGTACCACAGTTGGGGAAATTCCACAAATTCGCAAACTGAGCCACCACACCCTGCCATTGCTGGGGGTTTGAAGGAAACTGGGGAGTCAAACACAGCAAAAAAAATACTACTTGTGCACATAAAATTGCAAGCATATTTGACACAAACATTCTTTTTAATAAGTATTTAAAAATAAAAGTGTCAGTTCAACTTATATGATTCCTCACACCCTCTGGTGGCACATTCTAAAAATGTTATGGTGAGAGCTAAATGCATAAAACATTTGGGATAATTTGGCCAGCCCCTCTGTATTTTCAAGACTGGCAGCCCAGTGGACAGGTAAGGAGTGTCATAATCCAAAAATAAGAATACACACTGTCCAAATAGAAGCACATTTTGACATACATAATTTGTCATTAACAAAATAATAGGAGACCAACATTTATACTGTACAATTTGAAGGTAATCAGGCAGGCCCTTGAATTACATGCTTTGAAGAATTTATGCTGAAATCTGACCACAAAAGAGGTATACTGTGTATGGGTTTTGCAAAGTCAGCAGATAGAGTAGTTGTATCGGTTGACTCAGGATTTTGGGGTGGAAGGGAGGGTTACAAAAGAGTTTGGGCACTCAAAAAAAGGGACTCTTTAACATATTTTTTTTTTTTTTTTTTAGGATAAACATACTAATAAAACATAAAAAAAACATTGTTAAGTTACTAGGCTAGGTGTGTATGGGCCCAGGGTAGCATGCTGGGGAGGTTAGTGAAGGAAAATGCAGGACTTGTATGATGGCACAACAGGTCTCTGGAATAATGAGTCCCAGAGCCTGGGGAGAGATCCCAGGGGTAAACTTAATATCATGGAGACTTCTCCCTGTCGCCGACTACAGCAAGGTGGCTATGACCCTTTGCTCTGCTGGAATAGCAACCCTCATGTCCTTGCTGTCCCCCTATATTAGGAAGCAGGACAAGAGTTGCTGAAAGCAGGAGCCTCTCATCCAGAGATAATTCCTAAAATCATAAGGATTATTCTCCTGGAGCTCCCACAGCAAAGGCATATGACAAAATTGTGGGGTGTGGGGGTTGTGGCGCTGTCTGTGCTTCCACCTGTGAGGTGGAGAGGAAGGGGAGATATGGGAGGAGAACGGTCCCTCACCCTATTGCCAGTGAATAATAAAATGAAAAAAATAATAAACTAGTTTGTTTTCCACAAAAACTAGATACAATGTATATGTGTAATAAACACTAGTAGAACAGTGAAAACAATAATATAACTTGTGCCTTATGTATTGACCACTAGTAGTGGCCTATAAGGCAGTGACAAATGTGCAATTGTGAATGCCGTGAATATCTAGTGTACTCTGTAGATATGTATGTATCAAAATGCCATAGCCCTAAAACCAGCATAAAATACAAAATAATACAGCAAATACATCAATCCTTGGTTATCCAAAAAAGGGGCCTATGCATGTAAGCACATGAGTGTGCGCCTAAAACCAAAAAAGAAAAAAATGTATTTTATAAATATAATTGTAGCGCCTGGTACTTCCAAGTACCGGTGCTGTTAAAAGTTAAGGAATAATCAGAGTGTAGTTGACTCTGATTCTGATTTGCAATTTTACAAAGGGTCTCTGTTTCAGCTGGGCTGTGCTGTGGGTCCATTCTGTTGTTGCTGGGGTGTCATACCACCCCGGGGCGACAGGTGGCGCCAGTGGAGTCCAGGCTGGGGTGCCTCTTGCCAGCAGACAATCAGAAGGGAGTTTTCTCTCGCGGGGCATGCTGGGAGAGGGTACTTCTGGAGCAGACGCCATTGAGGCGGGGTTCTTTTCCTGAGGTCGCGCCCACCTTTAGGGTGACCACACATCACGGCCCCCGGCGAGATGGCCTACCAGGCCGGGGTGCGCTTTCCACGCGGTGTTCTGGTTCCAGGACCATGTTGGCCCAGAACATTTATAACTGTGGTGGGGCCCCAGTATTCGACTGGGTCCCCAATTCTAAGAAGATCCCAAGTGAGATAGCTGTTCGGTGGGGAGTCCACCTGAGGAGAGCCAAGAGAGGCTGGCGATCCAACAGGGCCTAGACAATCCATCAGGGATCGAGGTGACGAACACTGACAGGTTGCTGACATCCAACCTATCAGTCTATAACCTGATTGAAAATACTACCTGAAGGCGATTCTAACACAAATTCTACCAAGGAGGATTGTCTCCATGATCTAAGTTCTAGGGAGGGTCTGTGGCAGAGATCTTTTCCCTCAAAGTTCCGAGTGATACTCTGGCTGCCAGGTCGGTGTGAGAGGCCTGTCCAGGTACACTATACCCACTCCGGCTGGAGTGGCGACAAAAGCGAAGTGTTGTTGGAAGCAGGACTGTTTCCTCTCCGTTACACCTGAATCTGCTATTTCTCCTTCTCATACATCTTTACTCTCTACCTCAAGTTTTACTGTTTTACCCTGTTGGGCAAATAAAAGCACAAGAAAAGACACCTGCTGTGTGGACATTCCATTGCTTGGCCCTCATCAACTACCCTAGACGGCGGAATCACAGAGGTAACATGCCACCCAATCTATAACCAGCGGCTCCTTCGGGGGTGAGCGCTACATAATTGTAGTGGTACCAAAAAATTAGTTGAAAAAAACATACATCAAATGTCATGTATGTTGAGTGAAAATCCGTATCATAACATTAAGGCTTAATTTCCATGGATGTTTTTACAGCCACTTCTGTTAGCCTTTTTTACAGCTTAAAAACGCCTGTCCATGTTTTTTTATTTTTTTATTTTTTTATTTTTGAGCTGGAGCTCAAAAACGCAGCGGTAGCGTTTTTGCGCGTTTTTTTGCGTTTTTGAGCGTTTAACGTCTGGCGAATTCCCTCCGCGGTGACGTGTCGCGCCGTCGCCGCGATGATGACGCGGCGACGTGCGCGACGCTGTAATATAAGGACTTCCACGCATGCGTCGAATCATTACGACGCATGCGAGGGATGGATTCGGACGGATTGATCCAGTGAGTCTGTACAGACCAGCGGATCAATCCGCTGGACTGGATTCCAGCGGATCGATTTCTTAGCATGCTAAGAAATTTTGATCCGCTGGAAATCCATCGGCCGGAAAAATATCCGCGGATAAATATCCGCTGGGTTGTACACACCAGCGGATCTATCCGCTGAAAGTGATCCGCGGATAAATTCCAGCGGATAGATCCTCTCGTGTGTACGGGGCCTAATAGTGTCCCATCCACAATAGGAACTTAATATGTCTGTAGTATGTACAGTGCAGCAATCCGTGGTGAAAAAGTCATCCTATATTCCAAAACTGTGCTTCCGAGGTGGTTCCGGTGCTCCCCCACCAGGGTCCCCACTCACCAGATAGACTCACCCCTCCAGGGGTATACCGCATGTAATGCCAAACTCCCACACTTTGGCTGTTGCGCTCATCCACTTCTCACGTCAGCTGTGAAGCGAAACTGGAACTGGTATGCATACAGTAGAAGCAGCCACTAGAGGTCCGGTATCCTCAGAGAGAAGGAAAACAGGCTTCCATGATGTAGAAAAAAAGCGTTTTTAATTGTACTTACACCAACAAATAGGAATGCGGATGAAAAACAATAATGGCTCCAAATAGTTGCCAGGACAAAAATGATTAAAAATGTGCCAATAAAAGTAAAAATTTATAATAAAAACAGAGCGCCAGGTAATGTGCTGAGCCGGGCTGGGAA